>NC_056733.1:1102376025-1102531025 GCF_019279795.1 Protopterus annectens
TTGTTAGATGGTCTGATGAAGCTTATTAGCGAAAGCGCTTACCGAATCTATTGCTATTGATAATAAATTTATGCACAAAGACGAAAAGGAACTGCCTGGTTGTTTCGTTGTTACCTTTTGTTGTGGCTTACTGTTTATTCCCACAGTATTGCCTAGATTGCATGCATTAAAAATAGAAGTGTTTCGTTTTATTAGAAAGTTGCATTTGATGTCTTATTTTTCAACTGAAGGTCATTTAAATATTGATGTGAGTGACGAATCGTTTAGTGATTTGGACTGCCACAGTGAAGACATTTTTTTCTTGCAACTCATTTTGTGAAGACTCGGAAGTGGCAAATGCATATTGTTCTCTTGATACTATGAATGCTTTGTTTTGTAGAAATAAGTTTATTCCTCCTATTACTGATGAGATAAATACAGCATTTCTCATCTATGGTGAATTTTGCATTAGAATTAGCTTCTGACGAGTTTCTCAGAGCAAAAAATTAAGTCTGCTGTAATTTAACGAACAATGAGTGGTTAGCACTTAAGAATGTGAGTATCAGGAATTATTTGATTTTTAAACCTTCCAATAAGGGAAATACAATTGTAGTAAAGAATTTTTCTCAGTATTTAAAGACGTCCACAAATAAAATACCCTAGGGAAGCCAAGAACAAATGGATGACCAGGTAGGCTGCCTTAATAAAGGTACGGTGGGATGTCGGTGAAGAAGCTGGGCTACCGGTAAAGCCTTGAGAAAGGCTGTGCATACCCGAGTGCTTGTGGTTGAAGGCTGAGTAAAGCCTTTAGAAAGGCTTCGTATACAGGTCGTAGTTCCGGCTGGTCAGGTCGCCTGGTGAGAGGAACCGCTAGTGTGGCAGCTAGAAATCAAAGATGAAACACACAGAAAAAACAGGCAAAACAACGTAAATGTGGCTCAGCTAAGGAGCTCTGCTCGCCGTGGTGGCAAAAAATCAACGTAGTCGAAGTTCAGATTCTAGAAGGTCGTACTTTATTGAAGTAAAAAGTACCAGAAGTACAATCACCATCGAAGCATAGTTCCTTAATGGAAAGAGTGATCCTGAGGATTTCCTTTTAGAAGAGTACCTGGGGGTGTGTCAGTGGGAGCCAATCACGTGTGGGTGAAAAAAACCTTTATTGTGATTGCAAGGTGTGATGTCAAGTTGTCGTGCCCAATCTGATAGGTGAGATACCCTGAGCCAGCTCATACGTGGTTAGTAGAATCACTCTAAACCTACAATAGTGAAGTTCAGACATTAGCTAAAATTAGCTAAAAAATGTAGTTAACTAAAAATAGTCTTGCTGGAAAAAAATCAACCCTTGCTGGTAAAATACATCGTTAGGCTACACTTTTCGAAATCTTCATCAGGATGGCGGTCGACTTAAAAGAGCATAATAAGCAAAGCTGAGCGTACTAGAGAAATAGCAACAAGATGTATGTAAAATAAGAAACAGGCTAGAAAATCAAAAAAATAAGACCAAAAAATAAGAACCAGACTAGATTTCCAAAAAATAAGATACAGAAACTAAAAAGATAAACAAACTAGTGAAAAATTCTTAAATAATGGATATCAATAGAAACTAATGTATTAAGATATGGAACTGAATGTGGACTGTTAATTAAAAAAACAATCTTAAAAAGGCACCGATATGTAACCTGAAAAGCTAGAAAGACACAAAAAAAAGTAATACTGAACCATTGTAGAAAACATGAAAGACAAAAAAAAATATATATATATATAGATGAACCATTGACCAAAAACAAATGAGTCCGAATTTGCCAGGGGAAGTATCAGACCATGGGCTGTAGGTAGACTGGTGAGATCAAAACTGGCTGTCGCACGAAAGGTAAAATTTCGTCGGTAAATCTGTTCGAGGTCCAGCCGCAGAGGTTGTGGTATATGGTGTTGTATCTTTCTGAGATACAAGACTGGGGTCAAAGATTCCGCATAGTTAAGGCCTGGTCTTTTCCTTGCCTGCAAACGTATTTGACACTCGAGTTCCCTCTCCTCAAGCAGCGAGTTGTGGTCCCTGCCTAGTGGGGATTTAGGGATGTGTTCAAGAACATGAAATTTGAATGCATTGTGTCCTAGGTTCCTGAGAGCATGCACTGCCAGCTGGTTTGTCACTTTCAAGTATTTTAAGTCATGCAGGTGTTTTGCTATCCTCGTTTTAAGGGAGTTGACCGTCTTGCCCACACAGAAAGTGTTGCATTTGGTGCACGCTGCCCTGTAAACCACTCCTGTGACATTGCAGTCGCCTCTGACATTAGGTGTGTAGTGTCTCCTGCCATTGGGGCAGTAAAAGCCTGCGGCACCGCTCATGTGTCTACAGTAGTGGCAGGGAGGCTCACTGCAGGCAAAGGTACCAGGTTTTGCACAATGTGGGAATAACGCTATATGGTTGTTTATTAACACCAGTGGTAAAGCTACCCTCATACATAAAAGACATTTGATTTTTTGGAAAAAATTAAAAACTTACAGTGGACAAATTCTAGTTATTGGGTGACAATAGATGTTAAAGGTATATATGCAAATATTCAGCATCCGTTTGGAATTAAAGTATTTTTTAGGAGATGGTCCACTGACCTATAATGTTATTGACCTAGTATATTTTTGTCTTACAAATAACTTTTTTGAGTTCAATGGGAAGATGCATCATCAAATTAAAAGGACAGCTATGGAGGTGCATTCCGCCCCCATGTATGCCAATCTGTTTATGGGACTTTTTGAAGTTGAGCATTTGTATCAACTGGAATGTTTTTAAACATCATGTAGTTAAGTAATACAGGTTTATTGATGATTTAATCTTTTTTGTGTGAGGGTGGCGAGGCCCTAGTTGAGTCTTTTGTTCATGATTTACAACAAAATAGGGTTGGTTTGGAGTTTAATGGTCTCCAAATCGGTGCTAAAGTTGTCTTTTTCAACATGATGTTGTTGGGCCACGACAGTGGTATAATAAAAAAGTACAGTTGTGTACACTTACCATAAATGTAGATGTTCGAGTGTATTCACTGTTGCATTCATCACATTTGAGTTATCCCTGCCAGGGTAGCCCTCAGACGTCCCAAATACCAGAGGCTTAGCATTTCTGTGTCGGTTGCTGTTACTTCAGGACTGACGTCAGGTCATCAGTAGTATAAAATAAGGCAGCCGATGCAATTACATCAGTTTTTCTTGCCCTAACCTGTCAGGAGCCCCCAAATGAGAGCCAGGTTCTGGTGGAAGAACCCCACCAGTAGAAAGTAAATACCAATATGCCCCTTGCAAGGAAAGAGAAGAAAGAAGAGGAGGATGGAGGGAGGGAAACCAGGACTGCAACAGTGAATACACTCAAACATCTACATTTATGGTAAGTGTACACACTGTACTATGTTCTTAGAGTTTCACTGTTGCAGTCATCAGATTTGGGTTGATTCCAAAAGCTGAGGAAATGGGTGGAGGCAGTCAAGGAAACTAGGGGCTGGCTAGGATGCCCTTCAAGACTGCAGAGGCAAACCCTGCCCTAGCTTTGGAGAAGGTAGGCAGGTGGTAATGTCTGGTAAAGGTGTGAACAGATATCCAGGTGTCAGCCTCCAGGATGTTCCTGGTGGGGACTCCTCTGAGGAAAACTGCAGAGGTGGAGGCTGCTCTGGTGGATTGAGTCCTGACTCCCTTAGAGGGAGGCTTTCCGTGTTATTGTAGCAGAAATGGATGCAGTGTGCTATCCATTTGGAAATGGTTTGTTTGGAGATGGCTTTGCCCTCTGCCCCTGCAGCGAAGCTAACCAGCAATTGATCAGACTTTCTAAAGGATTTAGTCCTGTCTTGATAGAATCTGAGCTGTGCACATCGAGAGAGTGCAGAATCCTTTCCCCCTTGTTCTGCGGGTTAGGAAAAAAGGTGGGCAAATGAATGGATTGGTTGAGAGTCACACTGGACACCACCTTGGGCATGAAGGATGGGTTAGTCCTGAGGGATACCCTGTCAGCATGGAAGAAGATGAAGGGTTCCACAGCCATGAGTTCTTGCAGCTCAGAGACCCTTCTGGCTGAAGTGATGGCCAGAAGGAAAGCTCGTCTTCCAGGAGAGAAATTTTAGCTCTGCTGAAGAGGCTGGTTCGAAGGGAGGCAGGGTGAGCTTTTCCAACACAAAGTTAAGGTCCCAAGCTGGGTTTGGTGGTCTCCTGGGTGGCCTCAAGTTGCTAGCCCCTCTTAGGAACTGTTTGATCAAAGGGTGTGAGAAAAGGGGCTAGTCAGTGGGAAAACGAATAGAGATAGCAGAGGCATGAATTTTAATAGAGGAAACAGAGAGACCACTGTGTAGCAGGTCATCCGGGATGAGAGGGAGGGAGGGCTGTGCAGTATTGGTTCCCTTAGCCTGAATCCAGGTGTAGAACCTTTTCCATTTGTCAGCATAAGACTTTCTAGTGCTAGGGCGTCTGGCGTCATGTATAACATCTAGAACCTGTTTACTGTGGTTGGTAGATTGATCGGGGGTTAGGGAATAGGCCAAGCTGCCAAACTGAGTGTCTGCAATTGGAGATACATAAATTCCCCTTCCATCTGGGTCAGGAGGTTTGGAATCTGAGGGAGATGCCATGGTGGCAGTGGGGGCAGGCTGCACAGCAAGGGGTACCAGTGCTGGTGAGGCCAGTATGGAGCTAAAAGAATTATCCTCGATTTTTCCTCCTTTATTTTGAGCAGTACCCTGGGGATGAGAGGTAGTAGAGGAAAGGCATAGACTGACCCAGGGGAAGGACAGGGCATTCACTTTCCAAGCCATGCAGTGATGCTTCCTGGTGCAGAACTTGCTGCGCTGATGGTTGGTGTGGGAGGCAAAGAGGTCGACCTTCGGGGTGCCCCATTTCTGAGTTATTAGGGTGAAGGTTCTTCTGTTGAGCTGCCACTCGAGTGGGTCCAGAAAATTTCTGCTTAAGTGGTCTGCCAGAGAGTTGAGAGAACCTGGTAGGAATTGTGCTAATGGTGGAGTTGCATGCCAGACGCTGTGTGCCAAAGTGTCATGGCCAACCCGCATAGAGAGTAGGAATGAGTCCCTCGCTGCTTGTTGCTATACCACACATCACAGTGGTGTTGTCTGTTTTGATCAGGACAGCCCCTATGGAGAGAAGGGGCTTGAAAGCTATCAAGGCGAAGTGGACAGCTATCATCCCTTTTTGGTTGATGTGCAGATGGATTTGCTGTGGGCTCCATTGGCCCTGTATGCACCTGCCGTCCAGGTCTGCACCCCAGGCATAGTCTTATGCATTTGTGGTGAGAGTCTGCGTGACAGGGATTGGTGAGAAAGGTGGTCTCTTGTTGTGGGAGCATGCTGTTGCCCACTAAATAAAATCTTTTTTGAGGCAAGGTATTATAAGTATAAGAGTCTCCAGGTCTTGAGAGTGTTGACACCAAAGGCTTTTTAGGTACCACTGAAGTTTCCTCATATGCAGTCTGGCATATGGAATGAGTAGAATGCAAGACAACATGAAACCCACAGCTTGCTGGATATTCCTTGCAGATAACTGGGGTCTGGTGGCTAGTTGAGAATAGTAGGCTGTCAGGAAAGTTTGCTTTTCTAGTGTAAGGAATACCATCTGGGATGCTGTGTCCAGGCTTGCTCCCAGGAATATAATTCCTTTAGGTGGGAACCTATTTGAATTTATTTTCATTGATTGTGTACCCTAGGGAGGTCAGTAGGGACTTTACAAAGGCCAGGTGCTTGAGCAGCTTTTCCTGGCTGCCTGTCTGAATAAGGCAGTCGTCTAAGTATGGGTAAATCTGGATATTCCTTTGCCTGCAAAAGGCAACGGCCAGAGCCAGACATTTTGTGAAACCTCTAGGAGCAGTAGATAAGCCAAAGGGAAGCGCAGAGAACTGAAAGTGCTGAGATCCTGCCCTAAAGCGGAGATATTTCCTGCGTGATTCCCTGATAGGAATGTGCAGGTAGGCTAGCCAAGCATCCTTGGACAGCATGGGTAGCAGTTGCTTTAGGGTGAGCATTCTGAATGTTGGGATCGCCAGGAAGATGTTTAGAACAGACAGATTGAGGATGAGTTGCCAGGTGCCCTCCTTTCTGGGTACCAGAAAAAGTCTGGAGTAGAAAACATGGCCTTTCTGTTCTGGAGGAACGTGCTCTACTGCCCTCACAGAGAGCAGGGGAAGGACTTGCTTTTGTGCCTCTGCCCACTGGTTTGGAGGTAGATCTGGAAACCCTTTTGGAGTTGGAAGGGTGTGGAAAGAAAATTTGTATCCCTGGGACACTATGTTGAGAACCCAGCAGTCGTTGGTAATGGTGGCCCAGATGCTTGTGTGAAAGGAGAGTTTTCCTCCTAGGGGTAAGTGAAGGTGGACAGAGGGGGGTGGGGTGGGAGGAGAGTCATTGTGAGTTCTTGCCATAAGGGGGCGGCTTAGAACTCCCTGGTTTTGAAGTGGAGGTAGTCCACTGTTTAGATCTCTGCATTCCTTATGGCTGCTGTTTGGGGGATCTTGTTCCCCGGGGTCTGGGCTGAACTGGCCTGGTGGGAGCAGGAAAGGACCAGTGCTTGGTGGGACAATGTTGCTGAACCTGGGTGGCTGGACCTGTAAGAAATCCTTAACTGTCTGCATAGACTTTGCTTTTTCTTCCATCTTTTTTAAGACCTCTTCTGCCTTAGTGAAAAATAAGTTGCCTTTGTGCAAGGGGGCATCCAACAATTTAGATTTAACATGGTCTGGCAAGGGCTGTTCCTTAAGCCATGCATGCCTTCTAAGGACAGATCCGGTGACTGCTGCCCTGCAAGAAGCTTCTAGGGCATCAAAACCACAGTGCAAGGTGTGTTTAGTTACTTGACTTGCAGAATGCATTAACTCTTGTAACTCTTTAGATTCTGCACAAGCAGGAAAGGAAGACATTTTTTTGTTTGAGGAGTTCCAGAGTATGTTGCTGAAAGTTTAGCACATGGAACTGACAATTTAGTGCTTTGATAGCAAGAGTAGCTGAGGTGTATACTTTTTACCCAATCGGTCTACTGCTCGGGAATCCCTATCTGAGGGGGTGGGATTCTTAGCAGAGGTTGCTTTAATTCCTTTAGGCCCTTGAGAAGTTACCTCAAGGTCAGCAGTAGGATTTTTAAAAAGAAATTTGTGAGAGTCAGGGACTCTGTAGTACCTGTATGGTTTCCTGGGTGCAGGAGGGAGGGAGGGTGTCAGGAGTCAAACTGGATTCCAGGAAAACATCCTTCACAACATCCAGGACTGGGGGGATGGCCAAGGGTCTGTGCTGTGGAAGATCTAAGAATTCCCTGAGCCTCTTTTTATTCTGAGGGTAGTCCTAACTTTCCCATTGGAAATGCTCCCTTAAGGTATGAAGAGTTTCCTGAAAGGAAAAATCCTCTGGGGGAGAGGCTGAAGGAATGGAATCGTCTGCATCAGAATCCTCATAAGCAGAGAGGGGTTGCATGTCTTCATATTCAGATGCATCAGTCTCATCGGACTCCTGTTCGGACAAAACTACAGGGGACAGATCTCTCTTCCTGATCAGCATGATAAGGTATTCCACCATTTTAAGCATTTGAGACTGAGCCAAGGAAGCAAGTGCCTGAGATTGGGTCATCGGTTTCTTGGGTGTCGTTTATACCCTGTGCCTAAGAAACTCGGTCATTTTCGAAAGAACGGTAGTTTCACAAGAAGACGTCAGTTTGTGTTGAGAATCGGTAGTGCAAAGGACTTCCTCGGAAGCCGGTTCCTGCTCAGCGGCTCTGGACCCATCCAAGGTAGAGATGAACGCAGGATCCTTCGTCAAAGAAGAGTTTTGCGGCATACCAGACTCCAAAACAGTCTTGGTAGCGGCCTGCGAATCCACAGAAGTGGACATCAGGGGCTGAGAAAGTTCCTCACTGAGAACCAGAGAACTGACGACTAGCTTAATGGGAGCGTCATCGCTAGGTTTGGACCTGTGCGGTCTGTCTCTGTCTTTATCGTTATGTTTTCTTTTCGGAAGATCTGCTGTCGGATGGCATACCGAAGCCATATGGAGTTCGAGGACTGTAAGTGAAAATATCTAGCTACAATAAGGGCTCAACGACGGATAGTTCTGGGGTTGAGCAAAGCACAGAAGCGATAGCGGGGGACGTTGTGGTTTGGGCCTAAGTAAGTGACGCAGTAAGAATGAAAGTCTCGGTGTGGTATTTGCTTTCCATAGGCGAGACAATTGTTAACTTTTTCTGACATCGATTAGTGCAAGAAAAAAGGACCCCCAATGGGGTACTTAGCTTTAGAAAACTTCAGCTTCAATTCGGTAGATGAAACTCGGGTAGCGGCGGACCGGCACTCATGCGAACTGCTTCTGTTTCGGGCTTCATGGCAAGAAAGACTGATGTAATGGCGTCAGCCGCCTTACTTTATACCACTAACGACTTGATGTCAGTCCTGAAGCGACAGCAACCGATGCAGAAATACTAAGCCTCTGATATTCAGGCCGGCCAGGGGCTAACCTGGTAGGGATAACCCAAATATGATGACTGCAACAGTGAAACACGAAGAACATCAAATATTCATAAGAAATTTGGAAACATCAAATCACGTTTTGGAATGCAAAAGTTGTCACCTCCCTCATTTAAATAAGTCATTACCCTTTAATGAATTTTTACGTATCAGTAGATTATGTAATGACAAAGATGTTCTTTATGTGGAACTGTTAAACACTTGCAGGATGTTTAAGCAGAGGGGATATGATAAACATGTCCAAGAAGCTATGGCTAGAGTGTTTTTAGGACAATGTTATGCTGCAACACCCCAATATAGAGATAAAACTAGGTCTAATTTAAACAGCAGTTTAGGTAGTTCAACTCAAAAAAATGTATTTTGTTAAAACATATAATTTGTTTACTGATAAAGTAGGGGATATCATGTATTATTGGAATTTTATTTTAAGAAATAAGGACCTTGTCAGGATTTTATCTAAAAGGCCTTGCTGGTCTTTTAAGAGAGGTAGACGTATGAAAGATATGATTGGACAGTCTTTTTTTTTTGTTACCTGAAGTGCCACGGGTTATACAGCCCTCAAATTTGTGATTAATACCATGTGGACATTGTTCAATTTGTAGTCAACACTGTGCAGGCATTAACTTGTATAACAATATTTATTTTAGGCCAAGTGAAATGTTTTGTTGCAATACAAAAGGTATTGTATACACACATTAAAATGTGACTAATTTATTTTATGTGGGTGAAGCAAAGAGAACATTTAGCGTGAGGATCCGAGAACATTTAAGGGACATCTGGCAGTCCATTTCGATTCATGCCATGGAGGGGACAGTACTTGCTTAAGGGGTAGTACTTTAGAGAAAGTTAAAACTTTCCATGGCACGGGTTTAAAGAATCAGTTACTTTATAAGAAGGCAGTTTTTATTTCAAAATTTGGAAAGTACAGTTTTGTACCTACCATAAATGTAGATGTCCGATAGGTATGCATCTGCAGTCCTAACATATGGGTTGTCCTGCCTCAGGCAGCCCTTCGGTCGGCCGGATTCCAAAGTCTGGGTCTGGCCTCGGCTGATGTCGCACTTCACCCGACGTCATAGCTGCTGTTTATTGGGTATAAAGGCATCAGCAGACGCCATTTTCCTCAGTGTTTCTTGCCCCAGATGCCAGGTGCCCTCTAGGAAGGCTCAATTTGGATAAATGCAAATAATTCCAAACAGTAAAGAGCAAACAATATAAAGATATATAAGTATATACATATATACAAACAAATACACCATAAAAGATTCCCCCAGCTAGCTAAAAGAAGGGGTAAATACCCTAGGAATACCACAGAGGGGAAGGAGGGTGGGTAATCCTGACTGCAGATGCATACCTATCGGACATCTACATTTATGGTAGGTACAAAACTGTACTATGTCCTTCAAGGATGCATCTGCAGTCCTAACATATGGGTAGAATACCATAGCCAAACTGGGGGAGGAGGCACTAAGATAAAGATGGTGTAGTTAAGATCCCTTGCAAAACAGCAGTTGCAAAACCTGCTCGGGATCTAGAATATAAGGGTAGATTATAATGCTTGGCAAATGTATGCACGGAGCTCCAAGTAGCAGCTTCTAAAATGTCTTTGGTAGCCACTCCTCGTAGGAAAGCTGTAGTGGTGGCTGTAGCTCTTGTGGAATGAGGTCTGATATTTTCAGGAGTTGTCTTTCCATGAAAAGAGTAGCAAAAACGAATGCAATTTCCTATCCATTTTGAGATTGTCTGTTTTGAAATTGCTTTTCCTTGCATTCCTGTTGCATATGCTACCAGAAGCTGGTCAGTTTTTCTGCTGGTCTTAGTTCTGTCCAGATAGTAGCATAATTGTCTGTGCACATCCAAGGTATGTAGCATTTTTTCCCCCCTGTTCTGTGGGTTGGGGAAGAATGTAGGTAAATGAATCGCTTGGTTCAATGATACTCTGGAGACCACTTTTGGTATAAAGGTAGGGTTAGTTCTCAGAGAGAGACTGTCCTGATGGAAGATAAGGAAGGGCTGTACTGCCATTAATGCCTGTAACTCAGATACCCTTCTTGCTGAAGTGATTGCTAGCAGGAAAGCAGTTTTCCAAGTCAAGAACTGTAATTCTGCTGTTGCTGCTGATTCAAAAGGGGGGAGTGTTAACTTTTCCAGCACAAAGTTGAGATCCCATGTAGGTAAAGGTGGTTTCCTTGGAGGTTTTACATTTTTGATTCCTCTCAAGAACTGCCTGAGTAGAGGATGAGAGAAGACAGGAGGATCCATGTTGTATTCTGCTGAAATTGCTGATGCATGAATCTTAATGGAGGAGTAAGACAGGCCATTGTGGAACAGTTCTGCTAAATATTCCAGGATGTGTGCTATGTTTGCCAATGAGACATTTTCTCCCTTTGCTGCACTCCAAATGAGGTATCTTTCCACTTGGCTGAATAAGTCTTCCTTGTGGAAGGTCTGCGTGCCTCCAGAATAATGTCCTTAACCCTCTGGGATAAACCTGGGTTATTTTGTTTTATGCAATATTCCAAGCAGCTAGCTGCAGTGTTTTCAAGTTTGGATGTAGGATCTTGTAGTTGTCCTGTGTTAGAAGTAAGGGACATAGAGGTAGAAGCCATGCGTGTGTCCGAGACATGCTTCTCAGTAGCGGGTACCAATGCTGCCTCGGCCAGTCTGGAGCTATCAGGATTACCCTTGGCTGATCCTCTCTGATCTTCAGTAGAACTTTGTACATCAAGGGAAGAGGTGGAAAAGCATATGCTGTCAGGTTTTTCCAGCTGAAAGAAAGGGAGTCCACCCTCCAAGCAAGTGGGTGGTATGCTCTTGTGCAGAATTTCTTCAGTTGGTGGTTGTGTGGGGAGGCGAACAGGTCTATCTCTGGTAGTCCCCATTTCTTTGTTATGGTTTTGAAGATATCTGGATGCAGCATCCATTCGTGAGCATCCGTGGTAGTTCTGCTTAAGGTGTCTGCTAGAGAATTTTCTTTTCCTGGTACAAATCTGGCCTGAAGTTGAATGCTGAGATTCAGGGCCACATTCCACAGGTCCATTGCCATCCGGCATAGAGGATATGAATGTGTACCTCCGTGTTTGTTGATGTACCACATGACTGTGGTATTGTCGGTCCTTATCAGCAGATGACCCTGTTGAAGGAGTGGTCTGAATGCCTGGATCACGTTTCACTGCCAGCATCTCCTTTAGATTTATGTGTAGATTCAGCTGGTCTTGGGTCCATAGGCCTTGAATACACTTGTCCACCATGTGTGCCCCCCATCCTAGGTCTGAGGCGTCCGTGGTGATGGTCTGGCTTGGATGAGGTTTGTGGAAAGGCATCTGACAGGCCTGAGGCCACCACAGGAATTCTTGCTTCAGGCATGGAATTATTGGAATCTGGGCTTCTAGACTGTGCTTGTGTTGAGACCATACATTCCTTAGGTACCATTGTAGCTTTCTCATATGCAGCCTGGCATGTGGAACCAATATTATGCATGATGCCATGTAGCCCAGGGCTTGCAGGACTTTCCTTGCAGTAAGCAGAGTTTGTGTTGTTAATGTCATGAAGTAGGCTGGTAGTTGTTTTTGTTTTTCTTCTGTGAGAAAAGCCATCTGAGTTGATGTATCCAGTTCTGCACCCAAGAATGTTATCCTTTGGGATGGTACTAGTCTTGACTTTTGTATGTTGACTGTGTATCCCAAGGCTTGCAACAGTTGTATGACATTTTCCAAATCTTTTGTCAATTTTGTCTTGTTGTCCGCTTGTATCAGGCAGTCGTCCAGGTATGGGTAAATTTGAATTCCCTGTAGCCTGCAATGAGCAATTACTGATGCCAGGCATTTCGTGAATACTCTGGGCGCCGTAGATAAGCCAAAAATCAATGCTGAGAATTGATAATGCTCTGATCCTGCAAGAAATCTGAGGTGTCTTCTGCAATATGGTCGTATAGGGACGTGCAGGTATGCCTCCTTGAGATCTAGAGTCACCAGCCAAGACTCCTTGCCCAGCATGGGAAGAAGCTGCTGGAGGGTCAGCATTTTGAATTTTGGAACAATGAGGTATGTGTTCATTGCGGACAAGTCTAGAATAGGTCTCCATTGATTTTCTTTTCTTGGTACAAGGAAAAGCCTCGAGTAAAATCCTTGGCCTTGTTCCATAGGTGGTACCTCTTCTATAGCTCTCATCCTTAGTAAGTTGTTGACTTGTCTTAGACCGCCTGTTTTTGGCTTGGTGGTAGGTTTGGCATTCCTCTCTTTTTTGGTAGAGTGTGGAAGTGAAACCTGTAGCCCTTGTCTATTGTTTGTAAAGTCCATTTGTCTCCTGTAATGTAATGCCAGTTGTTGAGAATAAGGCTAGCTTTCCCAAGGGTGCTTCCAGTTGTTCCCTGGTAGGCGGAACTAGAGCCAAGTCATTGTGTCTGCCCTGTGGAAGTGGTTGTAGTGGAATCTGTGGCAGTACTTCTC
The DNA here is from genome assembly GCF_019279795.1 of Protopterus annectens. NCBI lineage: Eukaryota > Metazoa > Chordata > Ceratodontiformes > Protopteridae > Protopterus > Protopterus annectens. The sequence continues at coordinate 1,102,388,935 of NC_056733.1, forward strand.
TGGTTGGTAGGTTGCCACTGACGTCCCCTGTAGGCACCCCTAGATTGACCTCTGCCTCTGGGGCGTCTATTTCTGCCTCTCTGCGCTCTGGTGTTGTCTGGAAAGGACCAATTCTTCGAAGGCCAATTTCTGCTAAACCTCGGAGGTTGGACCTGTAAGAAATCCTTGACTGTTTGGACAGATTTTGCTTTTTCTTCCACCTTCTTTAGTACCTCCTGTGCAGGGGAGCCAAACAAACTTTGTTTCTCCATGGGAGCATCTAGGAGTTTTGACTTAACATGGTCTGGTAAGGACTGTTCTTTTAACCAGGCATGCCTTCGAATCACTGTTCCAGTCATAGCTGCTCTAAAGGAAGCCTCCAGTGCATCATTGCCACATTTTAAGAAATGGTTACTGACCTGCTGAGAGTTATGTAACAAATCCTGAAGGGACTTGCGGTCTAAAGGTTCAGGAGAAGACAGTTTTTTGTTTATCTGTTCTAACAAAAATTCCTGGTACTGAATCATGTGAAATTGACAGTTCAAGGCCCTGGCCGAAAGAGTAGCAGAAGTATAAACCTTTTACCCCATCTCTAATGCTCTAGATTCCTCTCAGAGGGAAGAGGGTTTTGGCAGAAGCAGCTGCCACACCTTTAGGGCCCTGTGAAATGGTTTCAGGGTCTGCAACAGGAGCCTTATACAAATGGTAATGTGTGTCCGGGACCCTGTAATATCTGTCTGGCTTGGCAGGGGCCGGAGGAAGAGAATCAGGAGCAGTACAGACATCATTATATGCATCATCAACAACTGTTAGTACTGGCGGAATGGCTAAAGGCCTATGCTGTGGTAAGTGTAAAAAGGTCCTTAGCCTTTTCCTTGAATCTGAAAAATCCTGGCCCTGCCATTGGAAGTGTTCCCTCATAGCATGCAAGGTTTCCCCAAAGGAAAATTCTTCAGGAGGAGAAGCAGAAGGAATGGAGTCTTCTGCATCAGAATCCTCATAAGGAGAATATGGGCCTTCATTGTCTGAGTCATCCGAGGAATAATCTGTAGAGACAGGTTCCGGGGGTTCAGTCCTAGGCCTCTTGTCTGGAGGGGGCTGAGAGGCCCTGTCTGGGTGAGGTTGGGATCCCCTGATCAAAGAAATGAGATCCTCAGCCAGGCTGAGCATTTGGGAACTAGAGGTAGGTCTATGTGAAGGAGTTTTGCAGGTAAGGCCTTAGAAGATTTAGCTGCTTTAGCCCTGGCAAAAGCCTTGATAGACATAGAAGCAGGGGGTCTAGCAGCCCCACGTGCAGGGGTAGATATGTCTAAAGGAATAGTGTCTGACAAATCCTGGGTGCCGTCTTCTGTAGCAGTAAATTCAGTTGCAGATTCAGCCATGCTTTGTGAGGCCTCGACTATCGGAGGCATGCTTTCGGCCGAAGGAAGAACCAGGGACTCGGTTTCAGCCGAAACCGAGACATTCGCGGTTGGCCTAACCGTGGTTTCAGCTGCAACCGCGGACCGCGAGTGTCGGTCCTTTCCTTTGCGCTTTTTACCTAATTGCGTAGTCGGAGTCTCAGACGGCATTTTGTATGCAAAAGCGGGACCAAAAAACTCCTCTGCAAACTCCGACCGACGTCTAAGTGTCCGTCGGTTGAAGGAAGCACAGGCTAGACAAGCTGATACGTCGAGGGCCTAAGCAAGGAAGGCAGTAAGAGTGGAAATCCTTATGAGGTATTTGTTTCCCACAAGTTAAACAATTACTTACTTTGTCTGACATCGGCTGAGGCAAGGAGGAGTCCCCAACGGGGTACTTAGCTTTTTAGAAGTCTTCGGTAGTAGAAATCTCTGGATCTGACTGACCGGCACTTGCGAACAGCTTCTGCTTCGGGCACCGCGCGGCAAGAAAGACTGAGGAAAATGGTGTCGGCTGATGCCTTTATACCCAATAAACAGCAGCTATGACGTCGGGTGAAGTGCGACATCAGCCGAGGCCAGACCCAGACTTTGGAATCCGGCCGACCGAAGGGCTGCCTGAGGCAGGACAACCCATATGTTAGGACTGCAGATGCATCCTTGAAGGACATCAATTGTTCCTAAGGGTTTCAATGTTGATTTTAATTGGCAATTGTTACTATAATCTTATTCAATAATTGTTTAATTATACTAACTGATTTTTGTTAGCATAGGGTATTTTAGTAAGTTATTGTGATAGCTGAAACAACTCTTGAAAGGCAAGTGTCTGAGGTGCTAGAGTGTTATTTTAATACATTTGTTTGGATTGCTGGCATTGTGGGTTTTTTTAGGAATCAAAGAAACCCTGTCACTGTGGAAAAAGAGAAAAAGTTGAGTCACCATAAGAGCTTGCAATTTGGATACCCTTCTAGCAGAGTTCAGTGCAATCAGTAAAACTGGTTTCCATGTTAAGAACTTCAATTCAGCCAGGTATCAGTTCAAATGGAGCAGGTGTTAGCTTTTCTTAACACAAAATCAAACCCTCAAGGAGGGGCCACTAGTTTTCTTGGAAGCCTCTTATGCAAAACCCCTTTCAAAAACATTTTGACATGAGAATGCAATGAAAGAGCATCGCCCATGGGTAGACATGCTGAAATGACTGATAAATTAACCCTGACTGAGGAATATGACAGGCCATAGAAAGTACAGTTGTGTACACTTACCATAAATGTAGATGTTCGAGTGTATTGACTGTTGCAGTCATCACACTTGGGTTGTCTGCCTGCAGGTAGCCCTCAGTCGGCCCGAATACCAGAGACTTAGTATTTCTACGTCGGAAGCTGTTGCTCCAGGACTGACGTCAGGTCGTCAGGTGTATAGAAACAGGCAGCCAACGCCATTACATCAGTCTTTCTTAAGTAGCCAAGAAGCAGAAGCAGTTCACAAGTGCTGGTCGGCCGCTATCTGAATTTTTGTTTACGAATTTAATAATCCTGAAGTCTTCCAAAGCTAAGTACCCCCGTTGGGGATCCTTTTTTCTTGCTCTAACCGATGTCAGGAAAAGTTAATTGTCTTGCCTGTGGAAAGCAAATACCTCAGAGAGATTTTCATTCTTACTGCGTCACCTGTTTAGGCCCAAACCACAACGTCCCTCGCTGTCAGTTTTGTGCCTTAACACCCGAACCATTCATCGCTGGGCTCTCTTTGTCACTAAATTCCTTCGCTCTCGATCTCCCTATTCTGAAATGGCTTTGGTAAGCCATCAGACTACCGATATTCTGAAAAACGTAAAGATAAAGACAGACTGCATAGGTCCAAAACTGCCGATGACGCTTCCGTTAAGCTAGTCGCCAGTCTGCCGGTACTCAAGGAGGCTCTTTCGCAGCCCCTGATGCCCACTTCAATGGATTCTCAGGCCTCTATAGAGACCCAGCGAAGACCGGTATGCCACGCGACTTTTAATCAACTATGGAACCTGCAGATGTCTTTACCTTGGAAGAGTCTGGAACCGCTGAGCAGCCACCGGCTTCTGAGGCAGTTATTCGCTCAACTGAAGTTCGATTCAAACAGACAACTTCTTTTTTAACCAAAACTAGAGTTTCTTAGGCCCAGAGTATGCACTATGCCTAGAAAACAGACAACTGAAGTGCATGCACCTGCTCCCATGCCACAAATGCATAAAATGGCTGAAGACCTTATTACGCCGATTAGGAGAAATCAGCCTTCCCCTGCAAAGAGACAAAGAGTCCAGTCCCCTTCAGCTTCTACAGACCAGGAGTCCAATGACTCTAAAATTTATGATTATGAAGACATGCCCTTATCTGCTTATGAGGAATTAGATGCAGAGGAATCCATTTTCCCTCTGCCTCCCCTCCAGAGGATTTTTCTTGCATACCTTACGACAGTATTTCCACTGGAAATGCCAAGACTATCCTCAGTCCAAAAAGAGACTCAGAGAATTTCTAGAGCTGCCTCAACACAGGCACTTAGCAATACCCCCTGTCCTCAATGTTGTGGATGATGTTTTTATGGAATCCAATCTTACTCCTGACACTTTACCTCCTGCCCCTAGGAAACCAGACAGGTACTAAAGAGTACCTGACACTCACAAATTTATTTTCAAGAATCCTACTGCTGACCCAGAGATAATTTCCCAGGGGCCTAAAGGTATCAAGGCTACTACAGTCAAGAATGCCACCCCTTCAGACAAGGATTCCAGAGCTACGGACAGATGGGGTAAGAAGGTATATACCTCTGCAACTCTTGCTATTAGGGCATTGAATTGTCAGTTTTACATGCAGAAGTACCAGCAACATATTATGGAACTTATTAAATAAAAAGTGACAACCCAAGTGTGATGACTGCAACAGTGAAACACGAAGAACATCAGTAATTAACACAAATATTGTAAAACCAGAGAAAAACTAGTCCTGAATGGGTGCTGGTTATGCTGTTGGCACCAAGTAGAATATATATATAAATTAACGAGTAGCAGGCTTTCTTACTTCCATTAGTACTTGCTGCACATGCTCAGTAAACAGGTACCTCAAAGGAATTATGATCTTATCACAAGGCAGTCAATTTTATCAAATAACTCTGTTCTTGTGTGAGTAAATCCGGTCTGTGACGAAGCTTGTGGTAAGTGTGCCTGGCCATTTCCAAGAGAAGGGAGAAAGTACAGCTGTGTACACTTACCATAAATGTAGATGTTAGAGTGTATTCATTGTTGCAGTTATTAGATTTGGGTAATCTGCTGGCAGGCTGCCCTCAGTTGGCCTGATTAACAAAGTCTTGGGTCCTGCGTCGGTTGCTGTCCCTTTTTCCATGATGTCAGGTCGTCAGGGGTATAAAACATGCAGCCGACGCCATTACATCAGTTTTTCTTGCCTCAGATGTCAGGTGCTCCCCCAAATGGGGAGCCAAATATTTAAGTAATTAAAAACACAAAAATATACCTCCAAACAAAAGCCAATACACCAAAAAGGCTTTTAAGCATAGTAAAGGAAAGCAGAGATGTAGTAAGAGAAAAGCAGGGGGTTGGAGGGAGGGTAACCAGGACTGCAACAGTGAATACACTCGAACATCTACATTTATGGTAAGTGTACACAACTGTACTATGTTTCTTCATGTTTCACTGTTGCAGTCATTACATTTGGGTAGATTCCCAAAGCTATGGCTGGGAGGATGGAATTATACAGGATTAGGACCAGCTATAAGGCCCTGCAGGACAGCAGTGGCAAAGCCAGCTCTGGATTTAGAGAAGAAAGGTAAATGGTAATGTTTGGTGAACGTATGAACTGAGCCTCCAGGTATCAGCTTCTAGAATGTCTCTGGTAGGAACACCTCTGAGAAAGGCTGTGGAAGTAGATGTAGCCCTGGTGGAATGAGATCTGATCCCCTGGGGGATAGTTTTACCATGGTGCATATAGCAGAAATGAATACAATGGCTTATCCATTTGGAAATAGGCTGCTTTGAAATAGTCTTTCCCTCTACCCCTGCAGCAAATGCCACCAGTAGTTGTTCAGATTTTCTTAGAGATTTTGTCCTGTTTAAGTAAAATCTAAGTTGTCCATGTACATCCAATGAATGCAAAATCCGCTCCCCCTTGTTGTGGATTGGGAAAGAAAGTTGGCAAATGAATGGTCTGATTAAGTGCCACACTGGATACCACCTTAGGCATGAAGGATGGATTGGTCCTGAGAAACACCCTGTCCGCATGAAAAATAAAGAAAGGCTCCACTGCCATAAAAGCCTGTAATTCGGAAATCCTTCTAGCTGAAGTGAATGCTAAAAGGAAAGCTGTTTTCCAGGAGAGAAATTTTAAGTCTGCAGTAGCAGCTGGCTCAAAAGGAGGGAAAGTGAGTTTTTCCAATACAAAACTGAGGTCCCAGGCAGGGGTTGGAGCTCTCCTGGGTGGTCTTAAGTTTTTGGCCCCTCTGAGATACTGCTTTAGCAGAGGATGAGAGAAGAGGGGCGGTTCTGTGTTGTAATGAGCTGAAATGGCTGAGGCATGGATTTTTATGGAAGAAAAGGACAGGCCCTTGTGAAGCATCTCAGTCAGGTATTGTAAAATCTGTGGAATATTGGGCACTGCTGTGCTTATCCCTTGTGATCGACTCCAGGCACAGAATCCTTTCCATTTGTCAACATAAGATTTTCTAGTACTAGGCCTTCTTGCCTCCAGAATGACATCCATCACAGGTTTGCTGAGGGATGCTAAGGGTGAATTTAGGTGATTAGCCATGCTGCAAGATTCAAAGTTTGGAGCCGAATGTGCAGAATTTGGTTGTTCTGCTGAGACAGTAAGTAAGGTGTCTGAGGCAGGTGCCATGGTGGAAGGTGTGACACATTGTGCAGGAGTGGGTACCAGTGTTGGCGAGGCCAGTCTGGAGCAATCAAAATCATTTTTGGTTTGTCCTGTTTGACTTTTAGTAGAACTTTGTAGAGCAGAGTCAGAGGGGGAAAAGCATAGACTGAAAGGTTTTTCTAGCTGAATGAAAGAGCATCCACTTTCCAGGTTTTTTTGTGATGAGTTCTTGTGCAGAATTTGTCCAACTGGCAGCTCTGGGGTGATGCAAAAAGATTTATGTCTGGACTCCCCCACTTGCGTGTCATCATGTTGAAAATGCGTGGTTCCAGTTTCCATTTGTGTGGGTCCATGGGATTTCTGCTTAGTTCGTCTGCCAGAGTATTCAGCTTTCCTGGCAGGAATTGAGCTTGTAGTTATACGTAATAGTTCAAGGCCGTGTTCCACAATGCCATGGCTAGTCTGAAAAGGGGGTAGGAGTGTGTACCCCCCTGCTTGTTTATCTACCACATAACTGTGGTGTTGTCTGTCTTTATCATTAATTGTCCTGGGTGAAGGTAGTCCTTGAAGGCTGTCAGTGCATTCTGTACAGCTAGCATCTCTTTTTGATTGATATGAAGGTGCATTTGATTTGGGCTCCATTTGCCCTGAATGCACTTCCCTGGCAGATGAGCTCCCCAAGTATAGTCTGATGCATCTGTAGTTAGGGTTTGGGTGGCAGGGGGTGGAGTGAATGGCAGTCCCTTGTTTTGGTGGCAGACCTCTGCCCACCATAAGAACTCTAGTTACAGGCAAGGTATGATAGGAATCATTGTTTTTAGGCTGTGACAATGCTGACTCCAAAAACTATTTAAGTACCACTGAAGTTTCCTCATATGCAGTCTTGCATATGGAATTAGAAGAATGCAGGAGGCCATGAACCCCGAGGCTTGCAGAATTTGTCTTGCAGATAGCAGGGTTTTTGTGGCCACCTGTCTGAAGTAAGTTACCAAATGAATTTGCTTTTCTGGCGTAAGGTAAGCCATCTGGGCAGTTGTATTCAAGCTTGCACCCAGGAATGTAATTTTTTGAGAGGGTACCAGTTGTGATTTCCTTTCATTTATGGTGCACCCTAGACAAGTTAGAACCCTTTCTACAAACGCCAGATGTTTTAGAAGAATGTCCCCGTTTTCTGCATGAATTAGACAATTGTCCAGGTATAGATATATTTGAATATTTCTTTGCCTGAAAAATGCAATTACTGGAGCCAGGCACTTTGTGAAGACCCTGGGCGCAGTAGATAAGCCAAAGGGCAGTGCAGAGAAATGGTAATGCAAGTAGCCTGCTTTGAAGCGGAGGTATCTTCTGCAAGATTCCCTGACTGGGCTATGCAGGTAAGCCTCTTTTATAGAGTTACCAACCAGGCATCTTTGCCTAGCATAGGAAGTAACTGTTGAAGAGTCAGCATCTTGAATTTTGGAATGTCCAGAAATGTGTTTAGAGTAGATAACTCCAGAACTGGACACCATGATTTGTCTTTTCTGAGTACCAGGAAAAGTCTTGAATAGAAACCTTGTCCCTTTTCCTCTTTTAGTACTGGCTGAATAGCCCCCATGGTCATGAGGGACAGTACTTGTTTCTGGGCCTCTGCCTACTGATTTGGGGGCAGGTCTGGCCATCCATTTGGGAATGGCAATGTGTGGAAATGAAATCCGTATCCCTGGGATACTATATTTAAAACCCATTTGTCCTGGGTTATAAGTTGCCAATTTCTTGCATGAAGTGCCAGTTTTCCCCCCAAAGGGGCGGCTAAAACATAAGTGCTTGGTAAGTGTAAAGGGAAGTTATTGAGACTGTTTACCATAGGGAGGTGCCTTGTTTTTTCCAGATTTGGAGGAGGAGGAGGCACCCCAATGTGTTGTTCTAAAAGTCCCTTGTGACTGAAACCTGGAGCCTTTGGAATGTCTGGGTTTGACTTGAGTGGCTCTCGAAGGAACTGGAAAGGACCAGTTCTTAGTAGGCCAGTGCCTACTAAACTTTGGAGGTTGCACTTGTAAAAAAATCTTTCACAGTTTGCATAGATTTAGCTTTATCTTCCAACTTTTTAAAAACTTCTTCAGCCTTATTACCAAAGAGACGGTCCTGTTGTAAAGGAGCATCCAACAGTTATGCTTTAACATGATCAGGCAGAGCTCGCTCTTTGAACCAAGCATGCCTTCGTAGCACAGACCCAGTTACAGCAGCCTTGCAAGAGGCCTCGAAAGAATCAAAACCACACTGCAAAGTATGTTTTCCAACTTGTTCAACTAAATGCAATAAAACTTGTAAATCTTTATTTTCCACACAGTCAGAAATTAACATAAGTTTCTGTTTAAGCAGTCCCATGATATGCTGTTGATATTTAAGCATATGAAGACAGTTTAAAGCCCTGATTGCCAAGGTTACAGAAGTGTAAACCTTCTCACCCCATCTATCCAGCGCCCTGGAATCTCTATCAGAAGGGGTAGGATTTTTAGCATTAGAGGCCTTAATGCCCTTGGTACCCTGAGAAATGGTTTCAGGATCTGCAATAGGATTTTTGAAAAGGAATTTGTGGGAGTCAGGAACCCTGTAGTATCTATCTGGCTTAGAATGAGCCGGAGGCAGAGAATCAGGAGCCATACTAGATTCTGAAAAAACATCAACAATGTCTAGAACAGGAGGTATAGCCAAAGGCCTATGCTGAGGAAGAAGAAGAAAATCCCCAAGTCTCTTTTTAGATTCAGAGAAGTCCTGACTTTCCCAGTGGAAATGTTCCCTTAAGGTATGTAAAGTTTCCCCAAAAGAAAAATCCTCCGGGGGAGAAGCAGAAGGAATGGAATCTTCTGCATCAGAGTCCTCATAAGTAGGTATAGACAAATCCTGTTCATTAGAAGAGTCAGAAGAAATAGAATCCTGTTCAAAAGATTCATAATCAATGTCTTGCCTAGGCCTCTTAGAAGGGGGGGGGGGTTGGCTACCCCTGATCAGAGTAATTAAATCTTCAGCCATTTGGATTATTTGTTTTTTAGGCATAGGGGCCTGCACATGTGGCCCAGGTGTCGGTTTTTTAGACATAGATTTAGATTTTGGCCTTACTTTTGAAGATGGAGTCGGTCTAATATACAAATCTGTAGGCCTGAAAATACCCTCAAAAGCCAGTGCCTGCACAGCGGCTCCAGACCCATCTAAGGTAGAGACATCCACGGGTTCCACAATTGAAGCATCTCGGGGCATACCGGACTCCGAATGGGTCTCAGTAGAGGTCTGCGAATCAGAAGTAGCGGGTATCAGGGGCTGCGAAAGCGCCTCACTGAGTACCGGTGAACTGGCGACTGGCTTAGGAGAAGCGTCGTCATCAGTTTTGGACCTCGACGGCCTGTCTCTGTCTTTTTCTTTGTATGTTTTAGGTATTCCAGTAGTCGGACAACCAACAACATTTCTGGATAATTAAAGCGTGTAGAAGCAAAAATATACCGACGTTTAATAGTGCATTGATTAAATTTAGCACAAAACCGACAGCAAGGTATGTTGTGGTCAGGGCCTAGGCAAGGAATACAGTACAAATGAAAATCCTTCCCACAAGTAATGCAATTATTAACTTTTACTGACATCGGTAAGGAGCAAGAAAAAGTTTCCCCAACGGGGTACTTAGCTTTTTAGTCTTAGACTTCGGTTCTGAAACTCGAAAATGAAAATTTCAGGAGTCCGCCGACCGGCACTTGCGAACTGCTTCTGCTTCGGGCGCCACGTGGCAAGAAAGACTGATGTAATGGCATTGGCTGCATGTTTTATACCCCTGACGACCTGACATCATGGAAGAAGGGACAGCAACCAACACAGGACCCAAGACTTTTTTTATCAGGCCGACTGAGGGCAACCTGCCAGCAGATTACTCAAATGTAATGACTGCAACAGTGAAACACGAAGAACATCCATGGTTGCCTGTGCAAGAAGAGAGTCACCGCAAAAATCCTGGGGAGTTCCTTCTGAATCTTTAGAAGTACCCTGGATATTAGTGAAAAGGGAGGAAAAGCATTCAGGAAGACTCCCGTCCAAGGAAAAGAAAATGTACCAGTCTTCCAGGTCTTCTTGCATGGAGTGCTTCAGCAGAATCTTGCCAGTTGATTCTTCACAGAGGATGCAAAGAGGTCTGCTTTAGGAACTCCCCGCAGATGGATCAAATCTTGGAAGACGTTATCTAGTTTCATTTGTGAGGGTCTGCCCTTGTCCTACACTCAGCCCATCTGCCGCATAATTTTGCTCTGATGGAATGCAGGATGCCTAGAGAGTGAAACTGTGGTACAAAGCTATAACCCAAGATAACATAGCTAGTCTGCAGAGAGGGAATGACCTAGATCCCTCTTGCTTGTTGATAGACCGCATGACTGTGGCATTGTTTGTAAAATCTTGAAGAGGTATCGTGGACCAAAGATGATTTAGAGAGTTGATGGTTTTGATCAAGGCAAGCATTTCTTTCATATTGATATGCTTGCACCTGTCTTTGGTATGCCACAAACCCTACATTTAGCTTTCCTGAAACTGCTCCCTAGGCAAAGTCCAAGGTGTCTGTGGTGATTGACTACTCTGGAAACAGGGAGAGAGAAAGGGAGACCTGCACTTAGGGACATCTGCTGTCTCCATCAAGTGATTTCCCATCTGATAAACCCCAATAATGGGATTTAAAACGACAAAGGGTGTTGGTGCTGGGACCAAAGAGACTTCATATACAACTATATTTTTCTCACGTGGAGTCTTGCCAGGGGAATCATAGATGCCATGAAACCCAAGACCCTGAGGTATTAACTCGTAGTGACAGAAGTCTGAGTGGAAAACCCCAGAAATAGATCTACTTGGCCTGTGGAAGAAAAGCTCTTTGAAATGTGGTATCTAGTTGATATTCCTGAAACACAAACCTGTGAGGAGTAAAGAAAGACTTTTGAATATTCTGCTGGAATCGTAGCTTGTGTGAGAGATCACTCACAAGAGAAAGATTCCTGACATTTTGAAAAAGGCTGCAATATCTAGCTGAAAATAGTCTAAAGATGGAAAAATGCAGATACCTTCTAGCCTGAAATGATCTACAACTGGAGCTAGACACACTGTGAGCATTCTTGGTGCGACGTACAGTGCAAAGGTAACTGATAATATGATCCAGACACACAAAACCTGCCTGAAGTCTGGATACATATGGATGTTAAGCATCTTTTAATGTTACAAGAAAAACTGAATGAGGAAGAAGAGGTAATAGGTTGTGAAGTGACATCATTCTGAATGTGGGCACTTTCACAAACAAGTTTAGGAAAGAAATATCAAGAACTGGTCTCCAAGCATTTTCTTTCTTTGGCACAAAATCATCTTTGAATAAAACCCTATCTCATCTGTGAAGGGGAAACTGGTTCTGTCACTCCCTGGGAAAGCATATGATAGATAGGTGGAAACAAAGACAGTCTGACTTTCTCCCACTGATATCTGTAATCTGGAACCCAGTTGTCTGAAACTATCTGTTGCCAAGGAGAAAAATGGAGATTCAAACTTTCTGGAAGAAAAAAGGGGATGCCAGGATGGGAGGAGGGAATAAAGTCTCAAATAATAATTCTTATTGGACTGTCCTCAGCTTTGGGAGTTTCCAGAATTCTTCTTGGAACCACACTGCCATTTCTTCTTAAATGTCTGTTTATTTGTATTTTGTTAAGACTGTTTATTTTATTTCTTACCAAAATTGGATGAGGAGTTAAGAGGATCCCCTGGAAAACTTGGCAAAGAAGAGCCAAAAATCCTGCATCAGCTTATCCCTTTCATCAGACTTTTTGCTCACTTCTTCAGCAGAAGGGGGCCAAAATAAAACCTCTATCCGAAGGAAGATTTAAACTCCATCTCTCCATATACAAACCCTTTTTTCCCATTTTTGCACATGGGGTCGGGCTAACCAGCTCTGCCACAGTAGTGCTTCCACACCACACACTTGCACACACGGTCACACCTATGGCCAATAAAGGAGAATTTAAAATCATCTGGGAGTTTCTGAGAAGACAGCCATGCAAATTTCAAAACCGCACCAGTTGCTCTTGAAGTATAAACAGAGTCGTATGGGTAGTGACTCGAACAGCAGAAGAAATTAAATTTAAAGCAGATATTTCCTCACAAGAACAAAGTGCAGATAAAATATCCTCATACTTTCACAGTCAGAACAAGGTCTATATTACGTTATCGAATACTCATGTATTCGAAAATGTAATAGTCGACCCGTAAATGTTGAAAACGTCAAACATTTCAATGGAGATCTTCATACAGTGTGGAAACGGAAGATTTCCATTGTCTGCACTGTATGGTGATCTCAGAGTTGGTATATTTAAGTAGCGGGGGTGTGGGGGTGCAGGGGGGCTTGCCCCCCTGCTTACAGTGTTTAAATGGTTTGCTTGGGTGGGTTTTTGTATTTTTTTTAGTTGTTCAACGTTTGACGTTTTCGACATTTAGGGGTAGGCTATTACGTTTTCGAACACATGAGTATTCGATAACGTAATACAGACCCGTCAGAACAAACCTTAACATATGAGCCTGACAATTTAAAACTCTGAAAATCAAAGTTGCAAAACCATATACTTTTTCCCATTTTTATCAATAATCTTCACATCTTTATCAGAAAGCGCAAGATTGGAATTCAATGTTTAGCAGAAGCAGAATTAAATAAAGCTATAGCTGATGGATCAGGTTTGGAAAACTGCAGGTAGTCTCACACATCCTCTAAAGCTCTGAGATCTGGAGGAATGGCTGCGGGTTCTAGAAATGCATTCTGTAACAGCTCACAGCATCTCTGAGGGACTGAGAAACCTCAGTGTTCTTCCAATGAAAATATTGACACACTCTAGAAATAGTTTCAGAGAAAGAGAACACCCCCCCCACACACACACACACACACAGACGGGACAGTCAGAAATTGGGCTCCCTCTGAGTCTGAATCAAAAATCTGAGGAGAAACCATGGATCTGTCCTGTCCCCTTCATTCTCCTGTCCAGATTCAGAATCTTGAATCTCTTCAGAAAAGGAGGTATCCCTCCTTTTACCAGAAGCTACTTTAAAAGTATCAACAGCCTGAATTAAACCCTGAAACAGAGCCAGTAAACTACTTCTGTCTAAGAAAATTTGAGGAGGAACAGATACATGCTTAGTTTTCTAGTTCTTACTGCCAGGAAACTGAGACAAATGGTGTCATTAATGGCAGCAGCAGCTTCCCCAAGGATGGGCACAGCATTCTCTCAAAACAAGTTAGCCTTCTCTGTCCCTCACTCAAGATCAACAAGAGTGGCTGTCCCTTGCCCACTGAGGGAACCCCAACAGCTGAAGTAGATGTGGCTAAGCCCCAGGTCTACAGTGAGTGGTGGTATTACACAACAGGGATCCTGAATAAATTATGAGTTGTCTGAGGTGCAACTACTGGCCACAGCAGTGTTACCCACCTGCAGCTGACGCAAACTGTAAGCCTGCTAGGACAGCAAAGGCTGTGTGCTTAACTTCTTTCTTTTTGTGGCTAGCAGGAGGACTGAAAGACTTTTTCATGGTAAATTTAAAAATGGTGCCTCTTTCCTGAGGAACAGCAGCAGCAAATATCAGTAAAAACCAAAAGTCTTTAAATGTTACATTTTCCACAAACACAGTAAAAAGTACTTTAAAATAATTTACCAGCCTCACAGAGTAAATAAACATGATTTTTCCAAAGAAAAATGGTTTTCAGTTACTTTAAACAACTTTTCAAACTGACAAGAAAAAAAAAAAAAGAGTGCTCCTGTTTAGTAGTAGTATCCTGTTTAGTAGTAGCAGTACAGTGTTGTTGCAGTCCATTAAAACATGAACTCCCAGCTTTAACATAATGTTCCTGAAGAGGAACGTATTAACAGTAAACAAAAATTGAGTGGAAGTTTTTTCCCCAAAAGAACTTGTCTGGGAAGCAAAGGAACAGCACAAACCAACCATCAATCCTCAAAAGCCACAGATAAACAATCTTCGGTGGCAGTTAAGCTTTGAATGGCTCAGTGGACAAACTTGTCTTTCAGTCAGCTCAGCTCGAGCTGCCAGACAGCTGTCTGTCTGTTATACCCTCGGTAGGATATAACCAATACAGCTAAAGCTACTACACAGTAATAATCAATATGATGAGCATCCTTGCTTTTTGCCCCCCCCCCACTCCAGACAGCATAACTGTAAGGTATCTCCCTGTTTTCTTACTAATCTGAAGCAGCACCCCCCCGCCCTGCTGGTTTCTACCAGACTGCACAAAAAGAGAGATCTTATGTAGTCCAATCTCGCCTACATTCTAACCCGTGGTGTTCGGAGCCGAACCTCAGCTCCAACTCGGCTGCTCTAGCTCGAAGTCTTCAATTGGTTCGTGGCTAAGAGGTATCCCATGCTGCAATGTGCCTATCCCCCAGATCTCATTTGCCGCTTGTACAGCTCAGACGTGGTCTCAATCTTGGCCATGGCTAAGTACAAATGTTCTACTATTTGTTCGATTTAGTAGCTCCAAAAGCTATTTTAATAGCTAGAGTGTGTGTGTTTTTACTTCTAACGGTTTATTGAACTTTTCTGGTATCCCGTTTCCCTTGGTGTTTACGGGCTAGGCCCGTTTCAGTTAGAGGACCTAGTCCTCCCGTTTTTTTTTTTTCTGTTGTTCTTATTCTGATTGTGTACTAGGTTAATCTCCCTTGTCAGTGGGTTCTTTGTGGTGTGACTGTTTGTTGTTCCCCTGTTTTTTCCTGGGCTAGGCCTGTTTAACTTAAGAAGACATAGTCCTCCCTGTGGTTACTTGGGGTCTCTAGGCCATTTGAGTTAGAGGCTCTAGGTTCCCGCGCTTCTTGATTTCTGTGGTGAAGGTGCCCCAACCATTTTTTCCCGTGTGTGCGTGTTCTCGTCTCAACATGTCTAAGGAGTCTAAAGAGCACTGGCCTTCGGGCTTCAAAAAGTGTGTTAAGTGTAACAACAAAATGTCTTTGACGGATGGGCACTCTGTGTGCGTGTATTGCTTGGGGGCTATTCATTTACAGGAATCCTGCTTGTTTTGTCACACTTTCAGCTCCCGCGTGCTGCAAGAGAAGAAGAACAAGCTAATTTTAAGAGGATTGCTGAAACCTTCTTTTGAAGAGGATTTGGAAAGATACTCCAGTCCCAAGTTTTCTCCTTTCAAATCAGACAAAAAGATGGACAAAAAATCATCTAAGAAGCGCTCTCCGGTTCCATCCGTCTCCTCGGAGCCGCCAGATAAAATTATTAAAACTACAATTGCTTCTTCAGCTCCACTGGCTTCCGGGCTGACAGAAGACAGTGCTTCGATGATGTCTACATCGGCTCCAGGTTTATTGGAGCCGGTGTCAGATTTGTCAGTTTGGAGCCGGTCTCCAGTTTTCGACCAGCCTCACCGACTTGTAGGTCTCCCTCTATAGGGAGATCCAGATCCCCAACCATGTCCTCTAGATCCTCCAGGACACTTTCCGATGACGATGTCGATAGAGTGGTGAAGAAACTGCTCCAGTCATCGGTGCTGGCTAAATTGCTTTCAGCTCCGGCCCAGTCAGCTCCAGAGCTCGTCCTCCCTTCATTGTTGGCTGTTCCTCCTCCGGACCTTTCTTCGGAGCCAGAGCTGTTGGTTCCATCTGATGCCTGGAGATCAGCTCCAGTAGCCCCTTCTGGCATCTCTGCTCCGATCTCCGCTTCGACTCCGTTGGCGCCATCCACGGGGTCCAGGATTCACAGCCCGCCGGTCGGAGCTGGGAGGGAGGTATTGGGTCAATCTTCGGCTCCGAGCCTTCCTCTTTGTGCTTTGGCTCAGGTGAGCGTGGACCCGACATCGGCTTTGGACCTTATTTCCTCAGCTCCGAGGCTGTTTTCTGCGGTAAATCGACCTTCGGAGCCGGGGGGGGATCTGCTTTCAAGGTCATGAGGAGTACTGGCCAGGTCGTCAGCTGCATCTTATGGTACCGACACTCTCCCTCTTCCAGAGCCGATATCAGTATCAGATCACCCTCTATCTAGGGACAGCAGAGACCTAAGGCCTCAGGATACCTCCATGAGTGGTCCCCAGTTTTCTGAGGCCTTCCCGGGTTTTTTACCCGAGGAGCCACCCAGAAAGAGAGTGTGCAAGAGGAAGCACATTGACTCCAAAGATGAGCCCCTCACGTCTGACACCAACCTTGAGGAGTCAGAGGGGTCCCCTAAGTCGTCTTCTGACGGCATCTCTTTTTCAGATATCTTGGAAATACTGAGACAGACAGGCGACTGGCCATCTAAAGCCCCTTCTGAGGAGGAGTCTGTGTTCCTGAAGGCCTTTGGGTCCCAACCCTCCACCTCTTGGGTTTCTCCCCTGATCGACGAGCTCCTGGACCTCGTTTGTCAAAGGTGTGGGAAACTCCAGACACTGTGAAACCGGTCCCTAGGAGACCCAACAAGTTTTTGTCCGCTCCCCCTGATACAGAATTTCTTACAAAAGGCGTTCCAGTAGATGCCATGGTGGTGGCAGCAGCCACCAAGAAGGAACGTGCAGAAACTTCATCTACCTTCCATTCCCCCTAACAAGGAGTCCAGGGCTATGGACAGGTATGGGAAGCGTGTGTTCTCTTCAGCGGCCTTTACACTGCTGTTGCTCAACTACTTATTGCATTTTATATGGCTCCAAAGAGATCTCCTAAAGGAGTTGGGAGATTCTCTACAGGGTAACATTTCTGATTTTCTGATGCTGTGGCTCAGAAAGTCAATGCTCAGATGTCTACCTTAAATTCTATTACCAACTCCTCCATGAGGATGATCTTGTATGCAGCCGATGGAGCGAGCAGGGCTGCGGGTTCTGGAGTCTCTCTTATGAGACACTCCTGGATGCGCCTGTGCAACTTCACAGAGGCCTTCAAGTCTACCTTCACCAACGCTCCCTTTGACGGATCATCCTTAATTGGAAACAAGGTGAAGGATACTCTCACTAGGTGTGAGCAGGAAGGAAAACCCCTGTCTGCCATGGGAGTCCATTTTTCCATGCCTTCTAGACCTTATCCCAACGGCCAGAAGGGTGGAAAAATGTGGTTCAGAAAAATCGCAGAGGTGTTCTCACGACTCACAGAGTGATTCCCTCTCCAAAGGCAGAGGAGGGGGTGGAAATTCAGGTAGACGCCGCCCTAGAGGCACAGGAGGCCCACGTAACCAGGGGGACAGCGATTCCTTTCATGGCTCTCCCTACCAGCGCTCCTTAGAGGAGGCCCGACTGTGCATCTCTGGAGCCAGTTGGGGGTCGCATTTCTCTATACCCAGAAGCCTGGCAAGACATCACCCAAGACGAGTGGGTATTAGAGATAATCTCCAGAGGTTATCATATTCCTTTTCTTTCATCTCCCCCTCCAAACAAAAGAATCCCAGACATCCCACTCAGTCAAAGGGATTCCGCAACCTTAGAAGTTCAAAAGTTGCTGTTAAAAGGAGCCATCCAGCCCATCCCCTCAGACCAAGTAGGATCAGGGACTTACTCCAGATTCTTTTTGGTGCCGAAAAGAACAGGGGACCAGAGACCCATTTTGGATCTCAGCCGTTTGAACCTTCATGTAGAGAAGTCCAAGATCTGCATGGTCACGTTACAGTCAATTCTCCCATTATTAGGGAAAGATGTGTGGATGTGTTCCATCGACCTCAAGGATGCTACCATATAAAAATGGACAGGGCATCCAGAAGTCACCTTCGCTTCCGGCTGAGAGCAAGTCATTTTTCAGTTTCGCTCCCTGCCCTTTGGTCTCACCACAGCCCCCAGGGTGTTCACCAAATGCATGGCAGTGGTAACGGGTCACTTGACACGTCTGGGATTCCAAGTGTTTCCGTACCTGGACGACTGGCTCCTGTCTGCCACCACCAGGCATTTACTACTACAGACCAGGGACGCCACTACTGCACTGTGCCAAAGCCTGGGAATCACCTTGAATTGGGAAAAGTCTGCATTGTTGCCCTCGCAGCGTGTTACCTTTATTGGCGCCAAATTAGACACAGTGCTCATGAGTGTTTTGCTGCCAGAAGTGAGAATTCAGGTTTTACAGGAGCAAGTCTACGCTCTATTATCACTGAAGGTCAAGGCAAAAGTGGTCCTCCAGTTGTTAGGGACCATGGCTGCCACAATTATGCTAGTCCCTCTTGCAAGATTTCACATAAGGATTCTTCAGTGGCTACTTTTTGCCCAATGGTCTCTTCAGCACCTTCCACTCTCCCACTTTATTGTAATAACCGACAGGTGCAAGCAGGATCTGCGCTGGTGGCTTCAGACTAGCAATCTCAACACAAGTATGCCTTTCGTTCTTCCTCCTCCGATTGCCACTGTGACCACGGACGCCTCCCAGATCGGGTGTGGGGGGGCATTATCTCGACAGGACTGTCCAAGGCACGTGGCATGAGCACGAGATTAATTTGCATATCGTCTTAGAGATGAGAGCGAAGCTATTAGCGTTGCAAGCACTTCAAAGCTTTCTTCCTCATGGGACAATTGCAAACCACTCGGAAAACATGTCAGTGGCCTGGTATCTGAACAAACAGGGAGGAACTACGTCGTATCCTCTTTGCAGAGAGGCTCTTCGAGTGTGGCAGTGGGCAGTATCTTCCCAGCGCTTACTAGTGGTAACGCACATTCTGGGGACGTCCAACATGACTGCTGACAGGCTGAGTAGAGCTATTCTGATGCCTCACGAGTGGTCCCTGAATGAACAAGTGGCGGAACGGATTTTCCGCAGATGGGGTCAGCCTTGCTGCAATCTATTTCCCAGCCCCCTCAATGCCAAATGCAGCAGCTACTTCACCCTTATTCCCCCGGAAGGGGAAGCACCCAGGGACGCTCTAGTTCACCATTGCCCTCCGGTCTTCTCTATGCCTTCCCCTCCAATTCCCCTGATAATGAAGGTTATTCAGAAAGCACAGTCTTTGGGAAGCAAAATTATACGGATTGCTCCACACTGGCCTTGTCAGATCTGGTTTCCTTTTCTTCACTCTTATCTAATGGACGAGCCGTGGATTCTGGACCTAGAGCCAGATCTGTTGACTCATATGTCAGGGCAGTTCCACCCCTCCATCCAAACCCTCAGGTTGACAGCATGGCTGCTCCAATTCCGTCCCTATTCAGACTTCATGATTTTTCACCGGAGGTGGTTCATATTCTGTCTTCCTCCCACAAGCCTTCTACTAGGAAGATTTATTCCAGTAAGTGGAAGAGATTCTCCATTTGGGCTCATGAAAGACAGATTGATCCCTATACAGCTCTCATCTCATCAGTTTTAGAGTTTCTATCTCAACTGTTTAGTCAGGGATCTGCTGCGGCAACTATCAAAGCGCAGTTGGCAGCCATTTCTACTTTTCATGTTGCTAATGAACCCAATCTAATGGTGCACAGATTTGGTAGGGCTTTTCTCAAAGGAACTATGCTACTTTGACCTCCGATCTTTGATCCTGTTATGCCATGGGACCTTAATTTTGTGCTACAGCAGCTTACCTCGCCTCCTTTTGAGCCCGCGGCAACCTGTGACATTAATTTTTTGTCTTGGAAGACACTCTTTTTGATAGCCATCACTTCGGCTAGGCGGGTCTCTGAACTCCAAGCTTTATCAGTCTGGCCCCCTTCCCTGATATTTCACAAGGATAGGGTTTCGCTAAGACCTAACCCTTCCTTTATGCCTAAGGTTGCTTCAGTGGTCAATCTCAACCAGTCTATTGAGTTGCCTGTGTTTTCCCCTGAATTCTCTGACAAGGCAGAATTTAAGTTTCACCAGCTAGATGTCCACAGACAATTACATTTCTATTTACATAGAACAAAAGATTTTAGGAAATGTGATCAACTTTGTCTCGCTTTCAGACAATAGACTAGGGACTTCAGTTTCCAAAGTAACTCTGTCCAAATGGATTTCTAGCTGCATTTCCTTCATCTATTCTTCAAATGGCAAGGAATTACCCTTTAAGGTAAAGGCTCACTCCAAGCGTTCGGTGTCTATTTCTACTGCCTTTCAGGCTAGGATATCTATGGATGATATTTGTACTGCAGCTACTTGGGCATCTGCTCACACCTTCATTAGTTATTAAAAATTGGATCTGGTATCAAGGGGCAGATCCTCATTTGGTTCCACAGTGCTCAGGAGTATTTTCCAGTGAGCCGTCCAAGGTCTAGGTGCTAGGGATTCTGTCCCACGGATAAGAATGTAGGCGAGATTGGCCTACATAACATCAAGAAGTTATGTACTCACCATAACGTTCGATGTATGTAGTCCATCTCGCCTCAAATTCTTACTAACCCACCCACCTACTCTCCTCCTGGAGGACCTAGAGGTAGAGTCTCTGGTTTCAGCATTCCTTCTTGATATGTTGAGTTGGTTCTTCCTCCCAACATGTTTGTGTGTGTGTATGTGAGCTTGCAGCAAAGATCTGGGGGATATGAGCATTGCAGCATGGGATACCTCTTAGCCACGAGCCAAGTGAAGACTTCAAGCTAGAGTATGGCCGAGTCAGAGCCGAGGTTCAGCTCCGAACCCACGGGTAAGAATGCGAAGCGATATGGACTACATACATTGAACGTTATGGTGAGTACATAACTTCTTGATCTGATTACCATCACTTCACTTTGGGGAAAAAGAGATAAAATCTCAAATCTTGAATTTATTTGATGTTATGCACCTGATTTGTGTGCATCTTGAACAAAACCGTATAAAAGAGTGGTTCCAATTCCTCATTTTATAACTACTAGAAATTATATCATTGTAAACATAAATATTTTTGTGATACTTCTGTGATACTGTTACTTGTATCTGGAGCCTTTCTCCTTGGGTCTCCACTGAAAATAGGCCCCTAGCTCAGTTGGCTAACTCGGTTAACAAATGACAATAAATACATAAAATAAATAAATCACTTCTCAATCCTCCTTCACCTATCAATCCTTCACTTTACTGCTCCTCCCAAGATCTAGGCTCACTTCTAAACACAGGATCCCTAATATCACAACCAGAACCAACACACAAATGCCTGCTAGACAGCTAACATTTCTCTCTCTCATGAACTCTGCAGTCTTCAATGAGATGCATGAAAGCTTCCAAAATGAATACTTTCCCCACCCTTCTTATACAAATACACTAATTCCATTCATGTGGAATGATGACACAATGGAGCTTCATAGCTCTATACTGTTGAACAGCAACTTTAAAGTACTTTAAATCTAGGCAAGGGGGCAGAAAATAACATTATACAGCACATCTGCAAGGCCATGGAAAGGATCATCATGGACCTCATAAACAAGGACACTGACAACCTCCAAACACTCCATCCCACACAGTTTGGGTTCAGTCAAGGGGAGATCAATGTCTGTTAAATTTGGTTGACTTTTTTGAGACAGTCACCAAAGCCATGGATGAGGGGAAGACAGTGTACACTGCCTACCTTGACCTGGCCAAACCCTTCAACACTATTCCCCACTCAGGCATAATAGATAAACTCTCTAAACTAGGCATCAATCCATATGTTACCAGATGGGTAGCCAACTGGGTCACTGATAGAACCCAACTAGTCAAAATAGGGGAAGTCACCTCAAGCAGTAAACCTGTATCGAGTGGCATACCCCTGGGATCAGTCTTGGGGCCTCTGTTATTTGGGATATACTTTTCTGAGGTACAGGTCAAAACCAGTGGGCTATGGCTGACCAATTTTGCAGATGACTGTAAGTTGGGAGCGGTCATCAATTCCCCTAGTGACGTGGACATCCTCCAAGAGGATCTCACCCAAACAAATGACTGGTGCCAGAAACATGGCCTTAAGCTGAATACAAAAAAAATGGATCATTATCCCCTTTGGGGAGAGAGATGTCCCCACAAATTACCACATTAATAACAATGTTCTAATTAAGCAGTCAGTCCTGAGGGATTTGGGCACCCAGACTGATAGCAGCCTGACTTTTGACCACCATGATGCTTCCATTGTACAGAAAACTTTCTACATGGCCCACCTCATAAGTAAGGGTATTTCATCCAGGGACAAGGAGGTCATAATATCCCTGTATACTTCACTTATAAGGCCCATTTTTGGGTAAACTGCTCCATTCAGCATGTACCTCGCAAAGCACATGCAGCAGGTGGAGAGAAACACAGAGATGTTCTTCGTGTTTCACTGTTGCAGTCATTACATCTGGGTAATCTGCTGGCAGGTTGCCTTCAGTCGGCCTGATTAAAGTCTTGGGTCCTGCGTCAGTTGCTGTCCCTTCTTCCATGACGTCAGGTCGTCAGGGGTATAAAACATGCAGCTGATGCCATTACATAAGTTTGAGAGTTTCAGAACCGAAGTCTTTAACTAAAAGCTAAGTACCCCGTTGGGGAAACTTTTTCTTGCTCCTTACTGATGTCAGTAAAAGTTAATAATTGTATTACTTGTGGGAAGCAAATACCTCATAAGGATTTTCATTTGTACTGTATTCCTTGCCTAGACCCTGACCACGACGTACCTTGCTGTCGGTTTTGTGTTTTATTTAATCAGCGCACTATCCATCGTCGATACATTTTTGCTTCTAAATATTTCGGTTCTCTGTTTACTTATCCAGAAATGACGTCAGTTAGCCATCCGACTACCGGAATACCGAAAAAACACAAAGAAAAAGACAGAGACAGGCCGTTGAGGTCCAAAACTGCCGACGATGCTTCTCCTAAGCCAGTCTCGAGTTCGCCGGTACTCAGTGAGGCACTTTCGCAGCCCCTGATACCGACTACTTCTGATTCGCAGGCCTCTACTGAGACCCATTCGGAGTCCGGTATGCCGCGAGATGCTTCACCTATGGAACCCGCGGATGTCTCTATCTTGGATGGGTCCGGAACCGCTGTGCAGGCACCGGCTGCTGAGGGCGTACTCAGGTCTACAGACTTGCATATTAAACAGACTCCACCTTCAATACTAAGGCCTAAATCTTGATCTATGTCTAAAAAAATGATGCCCAGGCCACATGTTCAGGCCCCTATGCCTAAAAAACAAATGATCAAAATGGCTGAAGATTTAATTACTCTAATCAGGGGTAGTCAACCCCTCCTCCCCTTCTAAGAGGCCTAGGTCTGAACTTGACTATGAAACTTCTGAACAGGACTATGTTTCTTCTTCTAATGACCTGGATTTGTCCATTCCTACTTATGAGGACTCTGATGCAGAGGATTTCATTCCCTCTGCTTCTCCCCCTGAGGATTTTTCTTTTGGGGAAACTTTACATACCTTAAGGGAGCATTTCCACCTGGAAAGTCAGGATTTTTTTGAATCCAAAAAGAGGCTTAGGGATTTCCTTCTTCTTCCTCAGCATAGGCCTTTGGCTATACCTCCTGTACTAGACATTGTTGATGATGTGTTCGCGGAATCCAGTATGGCCCCTGATTCCCTGCCTCCGGCCCCTAGTAAACCAGACAGATACTACAGGGTTGCTGAGTCCCACAAATTCCTTTTCAAAAATCCTGTTGCGGATCCTGAAACCATTTCTCAGGGGCCCAAGGGCATTAAGGCTTCTACTGCTAAAAATCCTAACTCTTCTGACAGAGACTCCAGGGTGCTGGACAGATGGGGTAAAAAGGTTTATACTTCTGCAACCTTGGCAATCATGGCTTTAAACTGTCAATTCCATATGCTAAAATATCAACAGCATATCATGTGACTGCTTAAGCAGAAAATTATGTTGATTTCTGACTGTGTGGAAAATAAGTATTTACAGGATTTATTGCATCAGGTGAACAAGTTGGAAAACATACTTTGCAATGTGGTTTTGATTCTTTACAGGCCTCTTGCAGGGCTGCTGTTACTGGGTCTGTGCTTAGAAGGCATGCTTAGCTTAAGGAGCAATCTCTGCCTTATCATGTTAAAGCAAAGCTGTTGGATGCTCCTTTGCAGCAGGACCGTCTGTTTGGCAATAAGGCTGAAGAAGTTTTAAAAAAGATGGAAGATGAAGCTAAATCTATGCAAACTGTCAAAGATGTTTTACAAGTGCAACCTCCAAAATTTAGTAGGCACTGGCCTACTAAGAACTGGTCCTTTCCAGTTCCTTCGAGAGCCACTCAAGTCAAACCCAGACATTCCAAAGGCTCCAGGTTTCAGTCACAAGGGACTTTTAGAACAAAACAATGGGGTGCCTCCGCCTCCTCCAAATCTGGATAAAACAAGGCACCTCCCTATGGTAAACAGTCTCAATAACTTCCCTTTACACTTACAAAGTACTTACGTTTTAGCCGCCCCTTTGGGGGGAAAACTGGCACTTCATGCAAGAAATTGGCAACTTATAACCCAGGACAAATGTGTTTTAAATATAGTATCCCAGGGATACAGATTTCATTTCCACACGTTGCCAATCCCAAATGGATGGCCAGACCTGCCCCCAAATCAGTGGGCAGAGGCCCAGAAACAAGTACTGTCCCTCATGACCATGGGGGCTATTCAACCAGTACCAAAAGAGGAAAAGGGACAAGGATTCTATTCAAGACTTTTCCTGGTACCCAGAAAAGACAAATCATGGCGTCCAGTTCTGGAGTTATCTACTCTAAACACATTTCTGGACATTCCAAAATTCAAGATGCTAACTCTTCAACAGTTACTTCCTATGCTAGGCAAAGATGCCTGGTTGGTAACTCTAAACTTAAAAGAGGCTTACCTGCATATCCCAATCAGGGAATCTTGCAGAAGATACCTCCGCTTCAAAGCAGGCTACTTGCATTACCATTTCTCTGCACTGCCCTTTGGCTTATCTACTGCGCCCAGGGTCTTCACAAAGTGCCTGGCTCCAGTAATTGCATTTTGCAGGCAAAAAAATATTCAAATTTATCCATACCTGGGCGACTGTCTAACTCAGGCAGAAAACCAGGCCATTCTTCTAAAACATCTAACGTTTGTAAAAAGGGTTCCAACTTGTCTAGGGTACACCATAAACGAAAATAAATCACAGCTGGTACCCTCTCAAAAATTACAGTCCTGGGTGCAAGCTTGAATACAACTGCCAAGATGGCTTTCCTTACACCAGAAAAGCAAATTCATTTGGTGACTTACTTCAAACAGGTGACCACAGAAACCCTGCTATCTGCAAGACAAATACTGCAAGCCTTGGGGTTCATGGCCTCCTGCATTCTTCTAATTCCATATGCAAGACTGCATATGAGGAAACGTCAGCGGTACTTAAAAAGTTTATGGAGTCAACATTGTCACAGCCTGGAAACAATGATTCCTACCATACCATGCCTGCGCCTAGAGTTTCTATGGTGGGCAGAGGCCTGCCACCAAAACAAGGGACTGCCATTCACACCACCCCCTGCCACCCAAATCCTAACTACAGACGTATCAGAATATGCATGGGGAGCTCATCTGGCAGGCAAGTGCATTCAGGGAAAATGGAGCCGAAATCAAATGCACCTTCATATCAATCAAAAAGAAATGCTAGCTGTACAGAATGCACTGACAGCCTTCAAGGACTACCTTCATCCAGGACAACTAATGGTAAAGATGGACAACACCACTGTTATGTGGTACATAAACAAGCAGGGGGTACACATTCCTACCCCCTCTGCAGACTAGCCATGGTATTGTGGAACACAGCCTTGAGCTACCAAATAAAACTACAAGCTCAAATCCTGCCAGGAAAGCTGAATATTCTGGCGGACGAACTAAGCAGAAATCTCATGGACCCACACAAATGGAAACTGGAACCACGGATTTTCAACATGCTGACACGCAAATGGGGGAGCCCATACATAGATCTTTTTGCCTCACCCTAGAACTATCAGTTGGACAAATTTTGCACAGGAACTCCTCACAAAAAAGCCTGGAAAGTGGATGCTCTGTCCTTCAGCTGGAAAAATCAGTCTCTGCCTTTCCCCATTTGCCTCTGCTTTCCAAAGTTCCACTAAAAGTCAAACAGGACATACCAAAAATGATTTTGATTGCTCCAGACTGGCCTCGCCAACACTGGTACCCACTCCTGCGCAGTGTCTGACAAATTTCTCCATGACACCTGCCTCACACACCTTCCTTACTGTCTCAGCAGGAGAACCAAATTCTGCACCTTTAGCTCTAAACATTGAATCTTGCAGCTTGGCTAATCATTTAAATCCCCCCTTAGCATCCCTCAGCAAACCTGTGATGGATGTCATTTTGGAGGCGAGAAGACCTAGTACTAGAAAATCTTATGCTGACAAATGGAACAGATTCTGTGCCTGGAATCAATCTCAAGGGATGAGCACAGCAGCGCCCAATTTACCTCAGATTTTGCAATACTTAACTGAGATGCTTCACAAGGGCCTGTCTTTTTCTCCATAAAAATCCATGCCTCAGCCATTTCAGCTCATTACAACACAGAACCACCCCCTCTTCTCTCACCCTCTGCTAAAGCAGTATCTCAGAGGGGCCAAAATCTTGAGACCACCCAGGAGAGCTCCAACCCCTGCCTGGGACCTTAACTTTGTATTGGAGAAACTCACTCTACCTCCTTTTGAGCCAGCTGCTACTGCAGACTTAAAATTTCTTTCCTTGAAAACAGCCTTCCTTTTAGCAATCACTTCAGCTAGAAGGATATCTGAATTACAGGCCCTTATGGCAGTGCAGCCTTTCATCATATTTCATGCAGACAGGGTGTCACTCAGGAGTAATCCATCCTTCATGCCCAAGGTGGTATCCAGTGTGGCTCAATCAGTCCATTCATTTGCCAACTTTCTTTCCAAATCCACAGAACAAGAGGGAGTGGATTCTGCATTCACTGGATGTACACAGACAACTTAGACTCTACTTGGACAGGACTAAATCTCAAAGAAAATCTGAACAACTGCTGGTAGCATTTGCTGCAGGGGCAGAGGGGAAGGCTATTTCAAAACAAACCATTTCTAAATGGATAAGCCATTGTATTCATTTCTGCTATAAGCACCATGGAAAACCTATTCCCCAGGGGATCAGATCTCATTCCACCAGGGCTGCATCTACCTCTACAGCCTTTCTCAGAGGTGTGCCTACCAGGGATATTCTAGAAGCTGATACCGGGAGTTCAGTTCATACTTTCACCAAGCATTATCACTTACCAATTTTCTCTAACTCCAGAGCTGGCTTTGCCACTCCTGTTTTGCACAGCCTTATAGCTGGTCCTAATGCTGTATAAATCCATCCTCCCAACCATAGCTTTGGGAATCTACCCAAATGTAATGACTGCAACAGTGAAACACGAAGAACATAGTGCAGTTGTGTACACTTACCATTAATGTAGATGTCCAAGTGTATTCACTGTTGCAGTCCTGGTTACCCTCCCTCCAGCTCCCTGTTTTTCTCTTACTATACCTCTACCTTCTTTTACTATGCTTAAAAGCCTTTTTGGTGTATTTTGTTTCAAGGTATATTTTTGTGTTTTTAATTACTTATATATATTTTGCTCCCCAGTTGGGGGGCACCTGACATCTGGGGCAAGAAAAACTGAAGTAATGGCGTTGGCTGCATGTTTTATACCCCTGACAACCTGACATCATGGAAGAAGGGACAGCAACTGATGCAGGACCCAAGACTTTGTTAATCAGGCCGACTGAGGGCAACCTGCCAGCAGATTACCCAAATGTAATGACTGCAACTGTGAATACACTCGAACATCTACATTTATGGTAAGTGTACACAACTGTACTGTTCCTCACCAGGAGAATCCAGGGCCTCAAACATTTACCATACACAGATAGGCTAAAAGCCCTATGCCTCTACTGTTTCATACAGACTCCTCAGAGGTGACCTCTGTCTGTCATACAAAGTGACCTCGGACCCCGCCTTGATGGGACTGCTGCATATCCGCAAGTCAAGACCCACTCGAGTAACAAGTGCAGGCAGCCTCAACCTGGTCTGTGACATCAACAGGACTTGCTGGCAGGACAAATTTGTGTCCCAGAGACTTCCCCATCTATGGAATAAACTCCCACTCCACGTCAAGCAGAGTACCTCTTCACCCCTTTTTAAGCGCAATCTGGATAACTGGATGGGAAATAGAAAAAACATCCCTGAGATTGCATGTGTGTCCCTGCTGGACAGGGTCTTCAGGTGCTGATTTGTCTATGCATGGGCTAAACTCTTGAATAGGCTTATAAGGGCCTCAGGGCCGATTGCCTACTAACTTCTTATGATCCTATGATCTTTGACAACCCCTCTTGCTGCTATGACTTTACATGTCCCTACACTTTAAAGTTTAACAACATAATACAAAATGAAACCAAGGGAATGCCCTGCTGAATTATGTACAGCTGACGTTCTAACAGTATAGAAATATGTAATAAAAGACATCACACGTACAGACATAAGCACTTAAGCAGTACTAGTCCCTAGGACAATCACTTGTGGCTCTGCAGTGGTCAGTCTCCATCCTTCAAGCTCAGCTCCAAATCATCACAGTCATCAATGGTTCCTGTCAAACAAACCAGTGCCTGACAAAAGACAACACTACAACATGCATTTCTAAAACAAACCAGTGCCTGATACAAGACAACACTACAACATGCATTTCTAGAACAAACCAGTACCTGACAAAAGACAACATACAACATGCATTTCTATAATAAACCAGTGCCTGACAAAAGACAACACTACAACATGCATTTCTATAACAAACCAGTGCCTGACAAAAGACAACACTACAACATGCATTTCTATAACAAACCAGTGCCTGACAAAAGACAACACTACAGCATGCATTTCTATAACAAACCAGTGCCTGACAAAAGACAACAAACTACAACATGCATTTCTATAACAAACCAGTGCCTGACAAAAGACAACACTACAACATGCATTTCTAAAACAAACCAGTGCCTGACAAAAGACAACACTACAACATGCATTTCTATAACAAACCAGTGCCTGACAAAAGACAACACTACAACATGCATTTCTATAACAAACCAGTGCCTGACAAAAGACAACAGTACAACATGCATTTCTATAACAAACCAGTGCCTGACAAAAGGCAACACTACAACATGCATTTCTATAACAAACCAGTGGCCGACAAAAGACAACACAACATGCATTTCTATAACAAACCAGTACCTGACAAAAAACACTACAACATGCATTTCTATAGCAAACCAGTGCCTGACAAAAGACAACACTACAACATGCATTTCTATAACAAACCAGTGCCTGACAAAAGACAACACTACAACATGCATTTCTATAACAGATCAGTTCCTGACAAAAGACATGATGCATTTCTATAACAAACCAGTTCCTGACAAAAGACAACACTACATCATGCATTTCTATAACAAACCAGTGCCTTACAAAAGACAACACTACAACATGCATTTCTATAACAGACCAGTTCCTGACAAACGACAACACTACAACATGCATTTCTATGCTCATTGAAAAATGGAACAAGATGCTTTCCTCCTAACCTTACATAATCAGTGCATTTTAAAAAGTAATTTTATATATATATATATATATATATATATATATATATATATATATATATATATATATGAAAGGACTGTTTTAGGGAACCCATGTTGCCTTGGATCTAGAGTCAACAGATTCCTGACATGCTGCAATCAAGCCAGCAGCAATGATTTCACAATTTTTCTCATTAGCAAGATGAGTATCACTTTTCTGCAAATACTGATGCCCACTATCCCTAAAAGTATGCATTTGCTAGTCAAGGTGCTTTAGCAAGTAAGCAAGAGGTGAGACCCTGTAAAAGACCTAGGTTTATGGATGAACCATGACAAAATATCAAAGAAAACAGTGCTAACAAGGTGGAATCCTTGTGAGTTGTATATAAAAGCAGAAGAAAAAATTATGGAAAAAAAGCCTAATTCTCTATGAATGCCTGAGCCCTTCTCTTGCCTCCACACTTTACTGCTGGCTTAGACCAGTAAAAATGGAACTACGGTGGAAAAGCTCTGTCACAGCTATGTATTCTGCTATACTTTTACATACTACCATTATAAAAGGGTTAAACCCTCTACTCAAAGATTCTGCTAGAAATGAAGCTGTTTTATGCAAAATCAGACTCTATGCTGCTCTCAAATGGAGCTAGGGGCAATGTTCGGTCCCTTCATCAAAACAAATGAGTTCTCTGTCGTAGCGCTTCCAACCAGCAGGGCTCCTGACATTTAAAATAATGCCTTGTGCTATTAGACATTGCAAAATGAATTCTCCCTGCCAGCAAATTAAACGACACGGAAATACAGCAGAGCTAGTTCATTATCATGGGAAAGCAGGCTCTGCAGCAAATCTTGCCTGCCTCAGGAAACCAGTTTCTTAAATTTGGAAGAAGATCAGGGAGGGCTCTGATATTAAACCATTACAGCACAATCAGTTCCTAACTTTTCACATACATAGTATTTAATTCACCTTCTAAATGAGTTTTGTTGTCAATGCTCATGTCAATATCAATAACACTGGTGCCATTGTCATAGCAATCTGCTACTAAAGCAAGAGAACAGCAGCAAACACAGACTGAAAACTGCCCTTCTTCAAAGGAACATTCGCCTCAATCCCCTTTTAACACAAGGGAAATCACAGTACTTTTATTACTTGCTCTTCAAGACGGAGTTCACTGTAATCAACGTGACCTTCGATGTCAAGATGATAAATAGGCAAACTGCAGAAGTAGAAAGCTAAAGGACGATAACAGAAACAAGGAAGGAAATAATAAATTAAAAACAAAAGCACTAATTTAGCATTTTTTTACTTGAATACATCACTAAAGGTTACCAAATTGGTCAGAGGTGCCCCACATTATAGCACTCTTAAAATCCATGCTTTTAACAACTTCAATCATTAAAAGCCAAGGCTACATAAAGCACACTGCACATAGCAAACATGCTGACAATCTTTTTGGCTGCATTCAACAAAGTCATACATTCAGTGCAAAGGGTAGCCCTATTTTCTCTTTCTGGACTACCAAAGTACCCACTGAAATACAAAAGAAAAAAATGAGTGAGAACAATAAATTAGTACAGAATGTGTAATTACCTCCCTAACTTTACATATGCAGATACCATAAGCATCAAAGCAAGACACCACTGCACATTTGCCAGCATTCCTGAAGGGAATAAGATGGAACTAGCAGTGAAGCTAAACATACTTGCTACACAGCTTTGCTGATGTGTCACTGTTACACAACATGAAGCGAAAAACAAATACACTAATAGAAAACAGGTCTGTGGAAATTGGATACCCAAGACACTTAACAGAACAGCATATGGACAAAACAAAGATAGGCAACACGTGTCTAATCTTAAACACCACTCTTCTGAAACAGAGATCAATAAAGTTGTTCCAATGTAAACATGAAGGTCACAGCTTTTATAATACTAGACAATGAAGGAATCCAGAGGAAAGTTACTAGAAAGATCCATGGGATGGAAGGGAAGAAATATTCTTAAAGGCTGAAGAAGCTATACCTCTACTCACGTGAGACCATAAAAAAGACAGAGAACATGACAGATGCACAAGGTCATGTTAGGGAAATGTAAAAGGGATCCTTCTGAACAGAAAGGACATAGCAGGCACACATAGCAGATTGCTGGGACTAATTGCTAACTAGATCTCCAAAAGTGCCTTCTCACAGAAAAGTTGTGGACTCCTGGAATGGATCAGCAGAATGGGTGTGGAAAGGGAATGCACAGATGCATTCAAGGTAGCCCAGGACTGACGGAAAAAGTGTAAGGCAGGGATGGAGGGGAGGAAGAATGTTAAAGCACAAAGCAGACATTAAAGAAATGTAATAAAATATGCAGCAGGCATGTTGAGTGTCTCCACTGAATATTACGTAATTTTTATTTTACTTGTATTTGTCAGCTAGGGTACAGTACTGATTTACATGCACATTTTTCAGACTCAGCACTGACATGAGCAGTGGTGGAAGAGTAATACACAGATCACTGTGCAGATAAAAGTATGTGGACATCAATCATGAGCAGTCAGAAAGGAACTGTACATTAAATATGAAAACACTCGACTAGTGATATCAGGCACTCATGGCAGAAGTCCGTGAAAGGGGTCAGTGAATAGGTGTTGACAGACTGAATTGAAAAAGGCAGTTATAATTAGGAAGAAGATTCACCAGTAATAAGGAAAAGGGTTAAGGAAAATGTGTCACTAGCATGGCAGTGCTGCTGAAACTAAAAGGAAAATAGTTCTACCACTTACAAGGTAAAGGTTCAGTTAATGAAAATGCAGACACGTGAACCTTCACAACTGCAGCTGCTATTCCTGCACCAAAAGAAAAAAGTTGTGCAGGGCAGCTGTAGTGACCAAGCTCCAGTTATAGCAGAAGGCTGTCAAAAGTGCTGCAGCATGGCTATTACCTGCCCTCTCAAGTCCTCGACAGCAAAGCTGTCAATCTAAAGGTATATACACAAATGACAGAACCAAAGTCCAGAGTCATTTATTAGTTCCTGATCACCTTGGATGTAAGTGGAAATGTCAGAATACTATAGCAAATACATTTCTAACAATAGTTGTGCTTTAAAAAAATCTATCCACCACTAGATGGAACTATACCAGAAACCTTTCTGATCAGTGCTGCCATGTCAGCAGAGCACACCAAGCACAGGTGGTTCTTTTTCTTATTATTACTTTCCTTCTACAACACAGACTATAACTTTAGTTAAAAATATCTCTGAAGTAGACATCATGACTATAACTTTGGAGAAAGCACCTCTAGAGTACACCTGAAAATCAACAGAAGGGGAATAAAAGTCCAGGTGTAACTTCAGAGGTTCAGCACTTGCACTGTTCATGACCTGTACCTTGGACAGAAGGCTGGATGGGTAGGACAAAACAGCCAGAGGACATTCCTCCTGCCATACAGCATGAAGGTGGGGAAGTCTCAGCAAAAGCTTAGTCTCAGACATATGCCTGGGTAGTTGCCACAGGGTCCCTATTAGATCAACGAAAAGGCAATCTGTCAAACGGCTGAAAAGTCGAATATTCCAGACCTTGAGATAGATTTGGTGAGATCGCGGTACAGTGAAGATCAGAAAATTTGCCCTTTCCTCACTGTAGTGCGATCTCGGAGTTGGGTATATATAATTAGTGGGGTGGGGGCCAACCCCCCAATCCGACTTCAAGGTCCAGAATATTTGACTTGCTGACCTTGTTCGACAGATTTCCTTTTTGTTGTTATAATACAGACTCGTTGCCACAGTAGTCCCATTAAGACTAGGAAACTGAGGAGGTCACAGTGCTTGCAATGATGGTGCAAGCAACAGCTCATTAACATTTTAGGCTTTTAATATTAGCACTTAATATAACTTTATTAACAGAGTAAATGATCTTGTCCTCATATCCTTTTCAGCTATGACCGATAGATATGAACACACACACACACATATGTATATATAGTTAGTGTGGGTGTGGGTAAATTACAATTTAGAGAAGACAGTCAACCAGCCCTGCTACGATGTGGAAGAAAACCAGAGTGCCCAGAGATACCACACACTAACAAGGGGAGAGCATGCAGACTTAGTCTGGAAAAGAGGTCAGAACTGAACCCTGGATGTGGTAATGGAGGTACGGGTACTAATACCAAGCTGTCTTAATGATGGGTTTGACTTTTAAATGGGTTTTCTTACAGAGTGCGGTGAGCTCTACTGGCATTTCAAGAACTCTCTCACTAAAAGAACTGAAAAGACAAATCATTATGTAGTGATACATGCCAAAATATAGCCATGAGACATAGGAGTATGGCAAACACTATTTCATGTCAGAAGAACATAAAACTGCTAGAAAAAAATAGATTATGGAGGGACATAAAACTTCTGGAAAAAGACTGGCTGACATATATCAGTAACAGATTCATCCTCAAAGAAATCTGAAATAAAATGAACCCGTCCTTGTCTGGCCTATCTAGTGCACCAATCATGGAGGTGTCATTTTTTGACGCATCTTGAACTTCTAAGCTGAGATCACCACCTACCATTCGAGTCTTTACAGTATACAGATCCTCCTTGATCTCCAAAATACTAATGCAGAGAATGGATTCAATTTGAAACCAGAGTCAAACAGATTTTACTGTACCCAACTGGGCTCCTCAGACCACTGGGGTGGACTGGGTGAGGCACAGAAAACGGAAAGCACACAAAAGGCAGGAATGAGATTTCAGTTACTCTCTCTACTAACCACATACACGAGAAAGACCATTTATTTCACTATTTGTTAACTAGGTAGGCAGACCTGACAAGGGACCCTTTTCAGGTAAAACTCAAGCTGGATGGCAAGCAGTACTTCCCAAGTAATGATGTTAAATTTATACACAAAACTAAATGTTACATGCAACATCAGTATGGATTCAAACCAAACAAAAAATACCCAAAGGATAGCCTTTGTAAGGCAGTGGTCTCTAATCAGAGCAGCAGAGAGAAGAGCG
Source organism: Protopterus annectens (assembly GCF_019279795.1). Classification (NCBI taxonomy): domain Eukaryota; kingdom Metazoa; phylum Chordata; order Ceratodontiformes; family Protopteridae; genus Protopterus; species Protopterus annectens. The sequence goes on from NC_056733.1 coordinate 1,102,423,536, forward strand.
GCAGACTTTTTTCACCAGTTTACCTAATGTATGGGCTAATGGGTAGAAGCAGTCAATGTACACCAAAAGAAGACATGCGTTAACCACTAAAGGGGCCCTGCTGGCATTTCTGAGAGTAAGACCTTGGTTCTCAAATAGAATGAACAAACTGATTTATCTATATATTTTGTTTCCTACCCTGAAGAATAATAAAATTGTGAATGGAATTAAAGGTTGTTACTTGTACGATGTACTCTAGTTTAGAAATGTTTTTTTCCCCTGCCATCTCTTCCTGATTCCCTAGTAAGGTAAATGGAGACATGTAACATAATAGCTGTTTAAATACTTGATCCACACAAATTACAGTGTAATACTTGAGTGAAAGGGTGGGGTAAAGGCAGAGAGGCACAGATACTTATGCTTTTAAACCTTGCCAAAAGGGATGTCTGAAGCACTGCGGAGGTTTAAATGAGAGACAAACTTATTACTTTTTACTTCTAATGATGATATAAGGTTTTGCTGGTCAACCTTTACCTTGTTTCAGATGTTCCACAATTTACTAAAGCCTTACTCCAGTCCAGTCTCAATTAGAGTACTTACCTTTCCTGCTCAAGTATCAGCAAGTCATATGTATGCATGACTGTTAGGCAGACCTATTTAGTTTTTGAATCAGATCATTAATAGAGGGGATAAACTGGATATGGCCAGCTCAGAAGGACCCTGTTTCTAACAGGCTGGTGCTAAACACTGAATAAATGACTAATGCCAACATTAAAAAACAGGAGCTTTACTTTATCACACAAAAATGTAACTGTCTCTGTATCTCTTTGGCTAGTACCTTCTATGGAGTAACAATTGCAAAAAACATAATAAATATGTGCAAAATCATTGCATCCATTAACGGCAAACCAATAGGCAATAAGCATCAATTAGACAAGACTTTTCCAAGCACTTCCACTGTTTAAATCCCCATGTTTTAAAGTGCTGAATATGAAAAGTTCCTTTCTAAAATAAACAAGCTTTAATATTGCACCCTTTCCACTCTGGTATAAAACATATGTTCCATATTAGTAGTCTGTAGAAACAGAGTCACTGTTATGGCTCAACAAATCATGTAAAATTCTAATGAAAGACAGGGACAAAGCATGGAATGCCTGGCTAAAAAATAAAAACGACATAAATCTTCAGTTATACAGAAAACTCCACAATCAAACAAAAGCACAAATATTGCATGACAAAAAAAATCATACTATTCCTATATTCAACATAACCCCAAAAACCAACTCTAAAATTCTGGTCCTCTAACGTCAATACTCAACCCAGGAAATAAAAATAATCTCAATCCATACCCCAAATACACCACGTCTTCAAACAGCTACCACATTCAACACATACTTTACAGTCCATACCCAACCTAAAAGTAAACCCAACTCATCCACCCCAACTCACTACTTCTACTAATACCCCCAAAACTAACCCCTACACACCCCACATATCACACACAGAGAACCAACCCCCTCACTCATACCCAAAAAACAAACCATCCCCAGCTTACTTTTCAGGTCATCCTTTTAGCTCAAATAAAAAAAAACTACTACAAAAACTGAAACCTTGCTCAACCTCAGCAGACAACCTCCCACCAGAATACCTAAAAGCATGCTGCAGAGGCAACAATAGTCCCTGTTAGCATCTTAATTAATAGATCCATAGCTGAATCACATGTCCCTAACCTGCAGAAAAGATCACACATTATCCCTTTACGTAAGGGAAGCAACCCCAATGACATCACAGACTTTTGTCCTACTGCAATCTACGATTCTAGAAAAATGTGTGCACCTACAACTTCTCCACCATCTTACACACAACAACCTACTTTCCCACACTCAGCATGGCTTTAGACCTGCACACAGTACCTCAACAACTTCATTATCTTTTATGGACTCTTGTCAGCAAAACCTATGGCACTAGCAAGCTAGTATTGCAGTATTTCTCCACTGAAAATGGAAATTATCCAGCTGGACTAGCCCGGCTGAAATGGAAATTATCCAGCTGGACTAGCCCGGTCAACAAATGTAAAATGTAAAATAAAAATTTCTAGATTTGTGAAAAGCATTTGACAATGGTATCACACCCCAAACTCCTTAAAGAACTTTCCAGCACTAGTCTATCCTCCTCACTTCAGTGGTTTTCTAGCTACCTAACTGACAAGCAATAAAGTGGCAGGGCTCTATCTCCCCATATCATATCACCCCCACAGGTGCACCTCAAGGGTCCACCTTTGGCCATTACTATTTAATGTCTTCATCAATAACTTACATCCATCCTCTTGTGAAGGCACTCTAATCCAGTATGCTGCTGATCATCTGCATATCAGACAAATTAATTCACCTACAACACAACGCAACAAGCTTTCTCCTCCATAGAAACATGGCTCTCCAATGCTGAACTCCTACTGAACTCACAAAAAACAAAGGCGCCTTCTCTTCAACCCACAAACTCCATAACTCCAACAAAACAAAAGTCAAGATCTTTTCAGCCAACAATACTAAAACTGAATTGGTTCAGCATACCAAACTACTAGGTGTCACAAGTGGCGATAATGTCAAGTTTGACCTACACATACAAAAGCATACAAAACAGTACAAAAAAACCCACCAAAAACTACATGCTATACAGGAATAAAACTTCCTCACAGCAACTACCAAAATTAACCTGGCCAAAACCTGCCTCTTGCCCTCACTGTTATATGGGGCCCCAATTATAACTAACTTAATAACCTCCCTAAATAAAAAACCTAGAAAGCTGCTATAACAAACTTGCCAAATTTGCCATAAACCCAACTCCTCTAACTCATCACTATAAAGCCCTACTCAGATGACTTGAACTCCCCCCTCCACCTCCAATATATACAATTTACTATGGTATGCAAAATCATCTACAACCCACTAGCTTGTTCTAGTCTTAACCCATCAACTTTTATATTCGAAATAAACATCTCCTCACAACTTATGATCCTAACAAAACCCCCTCCTGCTCTGTGGCAAAACTATGGAACTCCTTTCCTTTAACTATCAAAACTGCTACTAACCTGCACTGTCTCAAAACAACTATAAAAGAATACTTCAACAAAGCTTGGATTTGCTCCTGTATGAGCCCAGGCTGAGGTACTCCTACATTTTTCTACATCTACTCTCTCTATCCCCACTACTAACTTACCCCTCCCCTTCCTCTACACATACTTCCCTGAGGTTACACTCGTACCTTTTTCACATCTATTCCTACTATCCCCTCTATCACACCCTAACTTTCTCTACTCGTACTATCCTACTCCGCCGATATATCTGTTACCATATGGCATGGCCTCGAGTATTAATAATCATTATGATAATCTATTATGTAAATAATGCTGCATCTTCCTATTACCAGGCTTTCCATATATTTTATGCTTGAACGCTATGACTTCATTATGTCTGCTGAGATTTTATTCTGATAAACTGTGTAATTTTTCAAATTTTGTGCTTGAATGTTATGACTTTATTATGTCTATCTAGTTTTTCACTCCATTAATCATAAATTTGTGCATTTTTTCATTCCATTTACTGAAAATGGGTACCTCATGACCCAGTCAGACTTTCCCGGTAAACAAATGCCAAACAAATAAATAAATGTGCATTAGTAAATAAATAAAAATGGGCATTAATCCCTATGTCACTCGATGGGTTTCCAGCTGGCTTACTGACAGAACCCACACTGTAAAAGTGGCTGACTTCAAATCCAGCTCCAGACAAGTGGAGTACCTCAGGGTTCAGTCCTGGGACCACTCTTGTTTGGCATCTACTTCTCTGATGTACAGGTCAATACTAAGGGACTTTGGCCAACAAAGTTCGCAGATGACTGCAAAATGGGAGCCATTATTGAATCTCCAAATGATGTGGATACTCTACAAAAGTGCCTTACAGAAACAGATGCTTGGTGCCAGAGCCATGGGCTCAAGCTCAGTGCCAAGAAATGTATAGTTATCCCCTTTGGGGAAAAAACACATACCCATGAATTACCACATAGGTGGCAGTACACTAAACACCGAAAGTGTGATAAGAGACTTAAGGACACAGGTGGACAGTGGTCTCACCTTCGATAACCACATCCCCATAACAGTCAGGAAATCCTTCTGTGTGGCACACCTCATCACTAAGGGGTTTTCATCCAGAAAAAAGGAGGTCATTGTCCCACTGTACTCATCCCTCATTAGACCCATTATAGAATACAATGTCCCTTTTGGTATGTACCTCTCAAGACAAGACACCTGAAACAACTGGAAAAGCCGCAGAAATAGCTCACTAAAAGAATCACAGGCCTAACGCAGATGCCCTATGCTGACCACCTTAAAAAACTCCAGCTACACTCTGTCGCATATTGTCTACTCAGAGGCGATCTCTGCTTACCATACAAGGCCATGTCAAACCCAGAGCTGTTGGACATGCTACACTTAAAGAAATCCCAATCCCTCAGAGCCACATGCTCCAGGTATCTAAATCTTGTCATCACAATAAACAAAACATGCTGGAGGGATAGGTTCCTGACCCAGAGACTCCCCAAACTATGGAATAGACCACCCATACATGTCAAGCAGAGTGCCTCTTTGGCCCTCTTCAAAAGGAACCTTGACGATTGGATGGGAGAAAGGAAATTCACCACGGGGATCACATCAGTCGCCCTGCTAGACAGGGGTCCAGGGAAGTAAATAGTGTGGGAAGAAATAGCCAGGGAATTGTTAGGGCTAGGCTTGTATAGGCGCTAGGGCCGATAGCCTAGTACCAACCTATGAACCTAAATATATATGACAGACATAGATTTACACACGCACACACACACAAACACACATCAACTGGATTTTCTTTTCTACCTTTCCTGATGCCTCTAATGTGCTCCTGATGATTATTTTTTTAAGTTTCTGAAATACAGCCTGAATACAGGATGCAACCCCCATAATGCAGATTTGACATTATTGTCATCAGCTTTTTGGGTCTCCATTTCCTGTGTATCTGCAACCTCCTTCAATACATCACAAAACATTTATTTGTATGTAAACACATTTATTTGTACAAGTCAAGTCACTCTTTCAGTGAAGACCTGGGGAGATGTCCTCCACCATGAGGACACAAGGCAGATTTTTGTTAACAATACACAATCCATAAACAGAGATAATATATACAGAGAGTAGAAAGAATACACAGTCAATACAAACATAAGCAAACACTGATCTTGTGGCAAGTTACAAGTAATTACCATAAAACCTCCATGTTGACTGTAATCCTATGACTGAAATCTCCACTGACCATTCATATTTGTTTAAGATGCTCATTTCAGACATCTAAAAGATGAGGTCAAGGGTCAGGTTATGGTGTAGGTAGAGTAAGTTACTGTGTTGAGCTGCCTCCCACAGAATCATCAAGATAGTGAATTTCTTATTCTTCACAAATGTTTTTAAGAGTTGTTTAATAAAATGAATTCAAAATCAAAATAAGAGAATATACAACGAAACAGCTATTTTAAACCTGAGGTAAGGCCAGATGTCACCTCAACTGTTAGGGACCTCCTTCGTTACAACCAGACGTGCTTCCTGATTCATCAGACACGTTACTATCTTGAAACAGTTTTATTTTTGGCCACCAGGGGAAACAAAGGATTATTTTTGATCTCTCTTAAATTTTATGATGAGGTATGAAATCAGGGGAAATCTGAAGGCACATGGGATGAAACTAAGCACAGATAAGACAGTGGTAATGGCAGCAGATTGGGGAAATCAGAAGAAGCTGAGAATAGAGATAGATGGGATGATAGTGGAACAGGTAAACAGCTTCAAGTATCTGGGAGGGGTGGTTGAGGAGAAGGGTAGTCTGAATGAAGAGGTCAAAGCTAGAATCAGAGGGGCTGCAGCCAACTGGCATAGAGTATCAGGTGTAGTATATGACAGAAGAATGCCAAAGAAGCTGAAAAGTAAGGTGTACAAGACAGTGGTGCGACCAGTACTACTGTATGGTACAGAAACCTGGGCAGTAAAGGCAGAACAGTTGAAGAAGCTAGAGGTGATGGAAATGAAGTGCCTGAGAAAGGTGGTAGGATGCACACTGTGGGACAGGCGAAGAAATGAGGACATAAGAGCAGAAGATAAAGTAGCTCCAATTGCAGAAAAGATCAAAGAAAACAGATTACGATGGTATGGGCACATGTGTAGAAAAGCAGACGGCAATCTAGTGAGGGAGATTTGGGACAGACAGAAAGAAGGTAAGAGGAAGCGAGGGCATCCAGCAAAGAGGTGGATGGATTGTGTGAAAGAAGATCTGCGACAGTCAGGCATGAGTGTTGAAGACATCAGGAGAGTGGCACTGAATCGAGAGAGTTGGCGACAGTTAATAAGATACCCCGACCCCATGTAAATGGGAAAAAGGGGATGACGATGATGAAATCAGGGGAAACTGTGAGATACAATACAAAGTTAAGGTCCCAGGCTGGAGTAGAGGCTCTACTAGGTGGTCTTAAGTTTTTGGCCCCTCTGAGGAATTGCTTCAGCAGTGGATGAGAGAAGTGGGGTGGCTCTGTATTACAATGTGCTGAAATGGCCAAGGCATGAATTTTAATGGAAGAAAAGGAAAGGCCCTTGTGAAGCATCTCAGTTAAGTATTGAAGAATGTTCGGTAAACTGGGCACTGTTGTGCCCACCCGAGTTTGACTCCAGTAACATAATCTTTTCCATTTGTCAACATAGGATTTTCTAGTACTAGGCCACCTTGCCTCCCATCCATCACTTGCTTATTGAGGGATGGTAATGGAGAGCTCAGGTAATTAGCCAGTCTACAAGGTTCAGGGTATGAAGCTGGGGGTGCAGAATCTGGCCCTTCTGCTGGGACAGCAGGGAAGGGGTCTGAGGAAGGTGCCATGGTTCCAGCAGTGACACACTGCGCAAGAGGGGGTACCAGTGTTTGCATGGCCAGTCTGGTGCAATGAGTATTGTCCTTGGTTTGTCTTGTTTGATCTTTAGTAGAACTTTGGAGAGGAGAGGCAGTGGGGAAAAGGCATAAACTGATAGGTTTTTCCTGGTGAAGGACAGGGCATCCACTTTCCAAGCTTATCTGTGGGGAGTCCTTGTGCAGAATTTGTCCAATTGGTAGTTCTGAGGGGAGGCAAACAGGTCTATGTCTGGGCTCCCCCATTTGTTTCTTAAAATGTTGAATATCTTTGGTTCCAGTTTCCACTCGTGTGGGTCCATGAGACTCCTGCTTAGGTTGTCTGCCAGTGTATTTAGCTTGCTTGGCAGGAATTGAGCTTGTAAATGCACTTGGTAGCTCAAGGCTGTGTTCCACAGAGCCATGGCTGGTCTACAGAGAGGGTACGAGTGGGTTCCCCCCCCTGTTTGTTTATGTACCACATGACAGTGGTGTTGTCCGTCTTTACCAATAATTGTCCTGGAAGAATGTGGTCCTTGAAGGCTGTCTGAGCATTCTGTACAGCTAACATTTCTTTTTGATTGATATGCAGGTGCATTTGACTTGGGTTTCATTTGCCCTGAATGCACTGCCCTGCCAAGTGAGCCCCCATGTATGGTCTGATGCATCTGTTGTTAGGATTTGGCCAGCAGGGGGTAGAGTGAATGGCAGTTCCTTGTTGTGGTGGCAGGCCTCTGCCCACCAAAGGAACTCTGTCTTTAGATAAGGGATGACAGGAATCCTTGATTCTAGGTCCTGAGAATGTTGACACCATAGGGTTTTTAGATACCATTGTAGTTTCCTCATATGCAGTCTTGCATATGGAATTAGTAGAATGCAAGAGGCCATGAACCCTAGGGCTTGCAGGATTTTCCTTGCAGATAGCTGGGTCTTTGTGGCCAGTAGTTTGAATAGGCTGTCAAATAAACTTGTTTCTCTGGCGTGAGGTAGGCCATCTGGGAAGTTGTATTTAAGCTTGCTCCCAGGAATACAATTTTTTGCCAGGGTACTAGATGTGATTTCTTTTCGTTTATGGTGTACCCCATAGAAGTTAGTTTCTTTACAAATGCCAGATGATTTAACAGTATGTTCTGGCTTTCGGCCTGAATTAGACAATTGTCCAGGTATGGGTATATTTGAATATTTTTTTGCCTGCAGTATGCAATGACTGGAGCTAGGCACTTTGTGAATACCGTGGGCGTAGTAGATAAGCCAAAAGGCAGTGCAGAGAACTGATAGTGCATGTAGCCTGCTCTGAAGCATAGGTATTTTCTGCAAGATTCCCTTATTGGGATGTGCAGGAAGGCTTCCTTTAAATCCAGTGTTGCCAACCAGGCAATTCTGCCTGGCATGGGACGCAGCTGATGAAGAGTTGGCATTTTGAATTTTGGGATTACCAAAAAGGTGTTTAGGATAGAGAGATCCAGGACAGGACGCCGGGAATTGTCTTTTCTGGATACCAGGGAAAGTCTTGAGTAAATACCTTACCCCCATTCCTCTTCTGGAACAGGTTGAATAGCCCTGATACTTAGAAGAGAGAGAACCTGCTTTTGAGCCTCTGCCCACTGATTTGGGGGTAGGGTCTTGGCCAACCATTTGGGGTTGGTAAGGAGTGGAAGTGGAATCTGTATCCTTGGGAAACTATATTTAAAACCCATTTGTCTTGGGTAATGAGTTCCCAGTTTTTTGCATGCAGAACGGTCTTTCTCCCTAAAGGAACAGTCAGTTGAGGAGGGCTTGGAAGGTTTAAAGTTAAGTCATTGTGACAGTTTACTATAGGGGGGTGTCTTACTACTTCCAGCTTTGGAAGTGGAAGCCCCCCACTGCTTAGGCCTGTGAGCACCTTGAGACTGAAGCCTGGGTGGTCTTGCTGGTCCTGGGTTTGGGCTAAGAAGGCCTGGAAGAGGCAGGAAAGGACCAATTCATAGAAGGCCAGTGCCTACTAAATCTGGGAGGCTGTACTTGCAGGAAATCTTTAACAGTTTGCATAGATTTAGCTTCTTTCCCCATCTTTTTAAGTACTACTTCTGCTCTGTTGCCAAACAGGCGGTCTTGATTTAAGGGAGCATCCAGTAATAAGAATTCCCAAGCCTCTTTTTGGAGTCAGAGTAATCCTGGCTTTCCCAGCAGAAATGCTCACTAAGAGTATGCAAAGTTTCACTAAAAGAGAAATCCTCTGGAGGGGAAGCAAAGGAAATGGAGTCCTCTGCATCAGAATCCTCATAGGTAGATAAGGGAAACTCCTGGTCATCAGAGAAAACAGAAATGTCAGAATCCTGATCAGAAGAATCAGAAGGAAAATCAGTTCTAGGTCTCTTAGAGGGAGAAGGGTGGCTTCCCCTGATTAGAATAATAAGGTCTTCAGCCATTCTTATCATTTGTTTTTTAGGCAAAGGGGCCTGACCATGCGGTCTGGGTGTCAGTTTTCTAAGCGTGGATCGAGTTTTAAGCCTTGAAGAAGAAGAAGATGGCATTGGTTTAATATGCAAGTCAGTAGGCCTGAATACACCCTCAGAAGCTGGTGCCTGCACAGCGGCTCCGGACCCATCCAAGGTAGTTAGATCCGCAGGTTCCACAGTCGAAGAAGCATCTCGCAGCATACCGGGCACCGAATGGGTCTCAGTAGCGGCCTGCGAATCTGAAGTAGTGGGTATCAGGGGCTGCGAAAGCGCCTGAGTACCGGCAAATTGGCGACTAGCTTAGCAGAAGCGTCGTTGGTAGCTTCGGACCTATGCGGTCTGTCTCTGTCTTTATCTTTGTGTTTTTCGGAATGTCGGTAATTGGGTGGCTTATCGAAGCCATTTCTGGATAACTGAACAGAGTACCAAAATATTAAGATGCGAAAATGAACCGACGAATAGTTCTAGGTTTGAATAAGGTACAAAACCAACAGTGAGGGAAGTCGTGGTCTGGGCCTAGCCAAGGAATGCAGTACGACTGAAAATCTTTATGAGGTATTTGCTTTCCACAAGAAATACAATTGTTAACTTTTACTGACATCGGTTTAGAGCAAGAAAAAGGATCCCCAAATGGGGTACTTAGCTTTGTTGAAGACTTCGGATCTGAAACTCGAAAACGAACATTTCAGGAGTCGGATGACCAGCACTTGCGAACTGCTTCTGCTTCGGGTACCGCACGGCAAGAAAGACTGGTGTAATGGCGTCGGCTGCATGCTTTATACCCCTGACTACTTGACGTCATGGAAGATGAGAGAGCAACCGACGCAGGACCCAAGACTTTGATAATCAGGCTGACTGCGGGCTACCAGCAAGCAGATAACCCAAATGTAATGACTGCAACAGTGAAACACGAAGAACATCAACCCTGGAAATAGCTCTGCAGCCAGGGTTTCTAAGAAACGTTGTATATGGCTCCAAACAGTTGATGTGGGCTTCCCTTCTCTAATGGAGATAACTACACAAACAGGGTTCTGAATCCTGCTAGTAAAGGATATGCCGCTTTTTTTTTTTTTTTTTTTATTCATTTGTTAATGTGTTAAGTCCACCAAACAGAAGTATTCCTTTTCAGGAGCAACATAGTAGCATTATCTGGTTAAGTAACTTGTTCAGAGTTACAGAGTAGGAGAATGGAGTCAGAAAGAATCAAAATACAATACAGAGTGCAGAAAGTAGCTCATTAACAGCTCATAGGTTTAAGTGCTAAATACAAGACATCAACACCTGCAGGTTCGGTTGCCTGAATGAAAGGGTGACCCACATGAAGGCTTGTGTGAAACTGCCACTGTAGGACAATTTCTGTATATGACGACTCCTCAGTGACTCCCACACTATCTACAACAATCCTCACATTCTCAGAGAAACAAACTGCAGTGTATACACAGAGATCATCATCAAAGCCAAAAAGTGTAGAAGGGTCTCTGCCTGGACTGTCTACTGCATCCTCACCAAGACTGCCAAGTCCATGACCTCCTGGACCTTCTAAAACAGGATGATCAACCAACCTCACTGTGTTCAATTCCATGTCAGTGAAGGTGATCCTGAGATGGGATTACCTTCAAAGGACTGCAGCCAGGGTAGCATCCACAGGGATAGGTTCCTGACCCAGAGACTCCCCAGACTCTGGAATAGAATGCCTATACATGTCAAGCAGAGCACCTCTTTGGCCCTCTTCAAAAGGAACCTTGATGATTGGATGGGAGATAGGAAATTCACCCCAGGGATCACGTCAGTCGCCCTGCTAGACAGGGGTCCAGGAAAGTAAATACTGTAGGAAGAAATAGCCAGGGAATTGTTATGGCTAGGCTTGCATAAGCCCTAAGGCCGATAGCCTAGTACCAACCTATGAACCTACAATAATGGCACCAGAAGTCCCTTGTTGTGGCAAATACAAGCAGCTAATATTGCTAGAATGCATGGATCTCCTACTCCAACAATGATCTCAACACCATGGCCACCATCACAATAAACATTCTGGGACACGTGAGATCAAACTGCAGCACAATATACTAAAAATAGTATCCACACAGAGTGAATACAGGAAGTAACCTGTGGGTATCTCAGTCACCAATGTGTAAGAAAGTTCATCATCCAGATGTCTTGCTGCAGCATCAGGATGCCCCCAGAGTGTTACCATCTGAAATGTGACAGGCTAGATGTGTTCCTTTAAGCCGCTATGTTGGGAACCAAGAAAAGGTGAAAAACCATACCAGGTCTTGGTCAAAAAGAGGTCCCTACCAGAAGTAAGCTGGATCTGCATCTCAAGTTCTGTCGAGGCAGCCTGGTCTCTATTAGGAGCCTTTCTCTGGGGAGAACTTAAAAGTAATACGCGGCCTACTGTGACCAAGTCAAGAATCTAATGTCTCCTTATGATGGCTCCCCCAACCAGAAGCAAACTTGGACAAAAGCCAGCTGCACTATTACCATAATGCTCTACAAGAAAGTCAGGGCTAACAAATACTATGCCACTAAAATTGCCGTTCAGATGATTTAGGTGGCACTTCTGATTAGTCAAGATACACTGCTGTCTGAAGGCCCTTCGTCTTCAAGACAGCTACTTCTTCATGAGGGTAGATTTACCTGAGAAAGGAACAGAACAAAGGCAAAAATACGTGGGCATCCATAAAGTTTCTTAACAGTGGAGGTCTACGTCTTTAAGAGGAACTCTATCAGGTCCTGTGAGGAATGGTTAAATATGACTTACCTCTTAAACAGGATTCCCAGGATGGACTGCCTTGACTTGAGGAAGGGCAACCTGAGCCAAGACATTCATGCAGGCATGATCCTAAGCCTACTGCCATGGTCATCATACCCGAAAAGGAAAAGTTATATCTGGCAACTTAGGAGTCTACTATAATACTCCACACAGAATACCAAAAAAGACAAACTTAGAAAAAGGCACCGAGAGGCTGCTTGTTCCACCGCACAAAATTTAATCAAGACAACATCATAAACTTCCCCCACCCACAATACAATGAATAATATGCAATAAAACAGTTGCTAAAAATATGCACTAAAAATATGCTTTTCTACGTTCTACGGTACCAAAGTTAATAACTATACATAAAAAATATGGGAAAGTATACAACACTAACAGGAACTACAAATGTGACTATATTTATAATAATTTTTTACAATTTTATTTATTATATTGAATACAGTTTTAACAGTTTTTAATAGGATTTGCGATACACATAGATTATAATGTATTATTTGCTGTTTATCAACTGGTGGTTACTGAGGAAAATATATACGTCAGAATGTTTAGACTAGCAATTTTATTGTAGTAAACTGAATGAATTTAACATTTAACACGTGACTTTTCAGAATGAACTCAATGAGGGCTGGAGGGATTAGTTAAGTAATGTTGGTGCAATTAACTGTGTACTTATAAGGTATGTTTTAGTTTTAAAATTTGTCTGAAGAAGTTCGGTCACTGAACCGGACGAAAAGCGCTTCACTTTACTTGTTGTCTTTATTAAATTTTGTGCAGTGGAACAAGCAGCCTCTCAGTGCCTTTTTCTAAGTCTACTATAAAAACCATAGACAGCCCTTAATTTTTCCTACTGCTCCTTAAGACTAAACTGTGGAGGTGAAAAATATTTCCAATGTCTGGGAACAGAAATATAGACAAGCGATACAAACAGTTTTAGGATCTAAGTCAGTGTGACTAAGGAGAATACACTTACCTAACCAATGCAGGCTTTAGCCTCCCTACCTGGTAGGAAGATAACAGACTGCTGTGGCCTTTAAGTCCTGTGCCAGTTGAGAGATCACATGACAATTATTTTAGCATATCTAGCCAACACCGTTCTCCATTTACCAAGTGGCTTATACTGAGTGTCCTCCTTGAGGGCTATAACAGGAAAATCTCAGTGCTTCCAGGGTGCAAAAATGGAACTCTTGGTAACATTAATGACAGGGCAGATGACCCAAAGCTGGTCTCCTCCACCTTCTTCGGATACTTGCTGCAGATGTTCAGGACAAAGGAATGGGAGGTCAGACGCTCATCAGCAGCAGGTTTCAAGAAACAAAGTTTCTGCAATGACGGGGTGTCAAAGTAGCCTAGCTGTAGCTCAGAGGTAGCACTAAAGACCTACAATGTTTCTTCACACTCCTCTGTTTGCTTGACATTCCAAACTGAAGAGTACTCACTGGATCGTCCAGCAACTATTCACTGCATGCCTGCCCCACTAGCATCTTATATGCATAAATGTGTGTCCTTTTCAGAGATGTACGGTATTTCTGTCCTGAGTGAAGAGCTCAGTCTTATCCATCTGAGAAATAAAGGTCTGCATGTCCTTCCGATACCTCACAGAGAGCCATGGGAAGCATCCGGGAGAGAAACACCTACTCTGTAAATCTCCAAAATGGACACATTTAACACTAGTGAGGTCAGGAATGCACTGAAAGGGTGCTAGGGTACAGGGTGCTGTCACTCAGGTTCATAGATAGGTTCATAGATTAGTACTAAGCTAACTGCCTTTGCAAGCCATTTTAAGCCTAGCCAATTATCCCTTGTGAGATTCAAACCCTGCACCTTGTGTTTGTAAGGCAAACACCTTAAACATTAGGCCACCCTCCCAACCCTCCAACAGGAATATGAAATGCTTGCAATGGGCTCAGTAAGAAGGTAAGATCCCTAATGGTGCACACCTACAAGATGGGTATTACAAGACTTCAAACAGCTGTTAAAGTCTAGAACCAGATCCTGGTGCTAGAAGATTCGGTGAGCACTCTTTAGCTTGGAATATCAAGCCAACAGAGGGCTGAGAAGAAGAGTTCTAGGTCTTCATTGCTATCAATGAGCTACAGCTAGATGAATAAAGGGATCACTCCTAGAATTAGGATGGATAAGTGCCAGTAGATCACATGAGAAGGCAGTACCTACACTCCAGGATGCACCACCAATGTGCAAGCCAGCGATAGTACCTGCACTTAGGGATTCACCACCACTGAGAAGCTAAGGGGTGAAACTCCACCATGTTCCAATCATCCATCAAAATGGATGACAAGTGAGAACTCGCAGGTCACGCAACATATGGGGACTGATTTAAGAGCAAAGTCATGCAACATATAGGAATCAGAGAGCCATTTCTTTAAAAGACTTGCATCTAGAAGCATATGATGCCTTCAAAAACATATGACTGTAGTCTGTTCTATTCTCCTACCGAACAGCTAGACATAGGCCCTTCTGTCAATCATATGCGAGGTACTTTCAAAGGCTGAAAGCTTCTCCATTCTATGTCTACAGATGGCCACAGTGAAAAGAAAACAAGTATGGGAGTGCTTTACGTCATGCTCCTCTCTAAAGCAGTATGGACATAGTGGTTTTTGATTATTTGTAATCACAAGCACCTTAAAGGCTTTAATGAATTATGCACAAAATCAGGAACTTTTTCATGATGCAAGTCAGGTTCATGATCCAAACTGTACACTGCATTTGTGAAGACTATATCATCACAATTCACATGGACTTCCAAGATGGCTGCTGAGTAATGTGCTGATTATAGCGCTCTTAGGATTAAAGAGGAGAAATTGTTTATAAAGCCAATAAAAGCTATTTGTGTAAAATTATGTTGCTGGATGTAAATGACATGGCCTAGATGCTAGAAAAACAATTTACAATTTTGGAAAAGGTAAGCAAAATCCAACCATAAAAAAAAAAAAAAAAAAAAAAAAAAAGAAAACTGGCTGGGAAAAAACTTTGCAGCTGTGAAGCAAAACGCAGTTCAAGTTTCAAGTTTAATACAGGAGATGGCTACCAGCAATTTAGAGGAAGGAACAAATCAAATGCAGATGTGTTTGAAAGTAGTGACAAATGGCTGAAAAAAAAAACTATGTAGCTGCTCAGTTGAGATAATAAAACTGCAGAAAATGAAATGAAAGAAAGACTGGCTGAACACAAGACTTTCAAAGAAAAGCTGTTACAAAAAATAGTAGACTTAAAGCAACTGTTGTGAAGTTAGCATAGAAGGTTAGGGTTGTGAGCTGTAGTTCCTGTGCTACAGGGGTTTGATTCCCTCATTCTTAATTTGCCTCTGGAGCCTTGAGCAAGTCACTTAACCACACAGTGCATGGGAGCAACTCGGAATTTAGACTAGGCCCTCAATGGTACCCTGGACTGCAAAAGCCTCATAACTACCTATGAATCTAAAAGACAGAGAAAACAAGGAAAACCTGAGATTTGTTGCTATACCAAGAAAAAAAATGGAAGGAACAGATGGCACTAAGTTTACGAACGTACAAATATGTACCTGGACTGGTGCCAGACAGCAAGATTTGTTAACTAAGAGAGTATATCATCTGCATGCCACAGCTCTGGCCACAAGAAAGCAGCAGCGACCTACATTAGTAAATATATAATCATACCAGCAGAAAGAGCTGCTCATGACAAAACTGTAACAGAAAAGAAAAGTATTAAAAACTGGATACACCAAAGGCTTGGGGGAAAATGATTATTTACTGTACACCAGGCATAAGAGAAGCAAGTTTATCTACCTGTCTTCTGAAAAAAAAATTCCTTGAAGGATTAAAGCCAATTTTGCACTCAGAACAGGCTATGGAGATCAAGTTTAGCCAACAACCGCGAGTTAGCAAGTTGAATGTGACGCTCTTTCTCAATCTTCTGACAACAAGGACGCCCACAGAGACGGTCAAAGAAGCCACTTCTGCTGTTCCAAAGAAAAATGCTTGAGCGACTGATAAAAGCATAGACGATGACCAGAACAATCAGGAATACCCTGGATTTGAATGACAGAAGATCAAGATGATTAGGAAAAGACCAACAAAGAAATTAGTGAACAAATGGGGAACTGTTTACCGTCAATCCTAATTAGACATGTGAAGTGTGGTTTTGCAAGAAGTGGAAGAAAAAGATTGGATGTTTACTGACTGTATTAAACTGGTGAGATAACTGTAAAGCACAAATCACACCATGTCATTAAAATTGCTAAATTTGCTATAAATGCACCTCATTAACACACACCACTGTACTGCTCTCAGTGCCTTCAACTGGCTCAAACCTCCACATCTCCTAGACCACCTACAACTCAATATGGCTCATAAAGTTGTACATCAACCGAATAACTACACTGCTCTCAACTCACTCCTGCAAACCTACATACCCACCAAGACTCTCCAATCTGAAGACAAGCAACTAGTAACCCTATACAGACCAAACAAAAAAGCTATCCAATATATGGGCTAGACTGGACAGAAATTATATTTCACAAGGGCATGTGTACATTATTGAAACCTTTGAGATCTATCCAATAACTTATATCACATCATGCACAAATCTTAAGTAAGATAAAGATACAGGAGAATTATGTAAAAATATGTTAAAAAGAGAGGACTATAAGGAATGAACAGTTGGAATGATTCAGTACCTGATAGAGAAGATAAAAATCAATTCAGAATGGATAGTCATTGAGTGGGGCAAAATGAAAATGGACTGTAAAAGCAAGGAAAGTACAACTGAGCAAGTCCTACTTACCTGTAACAGCAGATATTCAAATTCCACACTGGCTCAGTGGCATACGAGGATCTGCGCCTGCACAAACCCACACTGGCAGCTTTCTAGAGCTTAGAATTCCCTCCTCCGACTCCCTGTGAGGTGATTGGCTAAGTACTTCCCATCAGGGAAAACCCAACCCCTGCCATGTTAAGTCAGTTGCTCTGGCTTTCGGTACTAAGTAGGAAGAACGGAGAAAGGATCAGAAGTAAGAATTGCCTGAAACTAACCAATTCGCAGCCAACCAACAATACAATGTTGAATATCAATGAACTATATATATGTATACCTATCTATCCATACATACAACACACACATTTTATATATATATATATATATATATATATATATATATATATATATATATAGATACGTATACACACACACGGCCGTTGTGCAAAACCTTACCATAACAGCAGCTGTCCTCTTCACTGCTGCAGTATTCTTTACAGTAGGGGATACTCTGCCAAGGGCAACCCAATGTCCGACCAGTACACCAAAGGCTTAGGTTGCAATGGGGACACTATGTCAAAAACGTATGCTCCCCGTGCCTGGCATAGGGCATCAAGGTGACCTATGGACACACCTTCCTCAGAAAACAAAAGCCCCAGGAGAAACAACAGACCAAGGAGTAGGAGATGACTAGGTGAATCTAGAAACAGAAAGAGGAAGGGAGTGAATACTGCAATAGTGAAGAGAAGGACATCTACTGTTATGGTAAGATTTTACACAAGTGTACTATATCCTTCCATATCGCTCACAGCCGGCCTTAGGCATAGGCCAACTAGGCAGCCACCTAGGGCGCTGCTGCAGCAGGGGCACTTTTCCAGTAATCTGGATGATGAAGGTAGACCAGGATGGGGGCAATGGGTGGTGTGGGGGTGCTGTGGAGACCTTTTGCCTAGCGTACCAGTTGAACAAAGGCCGGCCCTGATATCGCTGTTACAGTATTCCTTACCGTAGGGAGAGTACAAAAGCTCAGGAGAGAAGTTGGGAGGAATAAGGTCCTGCAGAGTCCTAAAGATAACCATGCAGGGAAGCCCTGGCAAATCTGGCTCTAGCTCTGGAAAACACATTGAACTTATAATACTTGGTAAAAGTATGCACACAGGTCCAAGTAGCTGCCTCAAGTATGGAGTTGGTAGCTGATACTTTGAATAAGACACCAGAAGAAGCCACAGCCCTGGTAGACTGAGCCTTATAAGAAAAAGAAAGAAGTTTCCCATGAAAACAGTAACAAAAGGAAATAGCCTTAGAGATCCAGGAAGAAATAGTTTGCTTAGAAATACCCATAACTAAAGATCTACAATGAAAAGAAACAAAAACTTGCTCAGATTTATGAAAGGCTTTAGTTTTATCTAAATAATACCAGAGTTGTCTATGCAAATACAAGATGTGAAGAACCTTTTCACTGAAAGACTACAAAGAAGGTTAAAAAGTGGCAAATGAACAGACTTTTTAAGAGGCAACTCATAAACTACCTTGGACATAAAGAAGATTAGTATGAAGAGACACCCTGTTCCTATGAAAAACTAAAAAAGGGAGGTACAGCCTTAAGGGCCTGAAGCTCAGACACCCTTCTAGCTGAATTAAGGGCCAGAAGAAGAATATTCTTCCATGTACAATACTGTACAGAAGCTGAACATGCAGACTCAAAAGGAGCCCGAGTCAAATTTTCAGGAACAAAATTAAGGTCCCAGGAAAGCGAACAGGCTTCCTGGGAGGCCTAATATGAAGGACGCCATTAAGGAATTGTTTGACCTCAAATCTAGAAGTCAAAGGAGGAGTCAAAGCCAGACAAGCAGAAAAAGCTGACAGGTGGGCTTTAACTGAAGAGTATGCCAACCCAGCATTGAGCAATTCACACAAATAAGAGAGAACCAAAGGAACTTCCACAGAAAGTGGAGCCAGGTTATGAGCAAGACATCAAACAGAAAATCTTTTCCATTTGGACAAATAACATTTTCTGGTAGTGGGTTTCCTGGCTGCCTGCTGAACCTGAAGCATGTCATCAGAAAAAAGGTGTGTAAAAGAGTTCAAAACCCTATCACCCACAGTCAGCTGAACAATGGACCAGTGGGGATGGATGAGTGACCCCTTGTCTTGTGTGACCAGGTCCTCCCTGTGAGGTAACTTATAACTGCCCTTGGTTAAGTGTAGAAAAAGAGGGAACCAATTCTGTCAAGGCCAAAAGGGAATCACCAACAAGATTTTGGGAGAATCGTGTTCTAGCATGAACAGGACTCTCAGAATGAGAGGAAGGGGAAGAAAGGTATAAAGAAACATCTTCGTCCACGGGAAAGATAGGGCGTCCACTTCCAAGCCAGAGCACATGGGACTCTAGCGCAAAAGAGAGGAAGTTTTCTGTTCAGAGGGGAGGCAAAGATCTACCTGAGGAGTACCCCCACTGGTGGAAGATGTCCAGAAACATATCTTTGTGAAGCATCCACTCGTTAGTCTATGTTATGGACCTGCTCTGGGTACCACAATGTTCTGTCCTGAATGAATATAAACAGCTTGAAGAGTCACCTGAACATGGACAGCCTGATCCCCAAGCTGAAGAGCCAACACTACAACCTGCGAGAGATGCACTTACATTGTCAAACTGGAAGCAAAGCTCTCTCCAGCCAAGATTGTGCTAGACAGTCAAGAGGAGAATGTTAATACCTGCACTACACCTCAAGCAACACATAGCCCTTCAAAACCCATACCATCAAACCCACATATAGCAACACTAAACCCACATATGCAGAGGCCCTTAACATTAACCTGCCCAAGCAACAAGGACCTCCAAAGCTGAAACGCAAACACCAGTCACAACCGAATTAACACACAGCTCACAACACCAGTGTGCCACCCAACAACAGCCCCTAAGACAAGACAATGTACCCAACACTTTAGTCATAGGTGATTCTATAGTCAGGCACACTGGTGTCCCACTCCCCAGGCTGAACAAGAAGAAAATTACAGTCAGCTGCCTGTTGGGTGCCAGGATCCACCACATAACGCATGCACTCAAGTCACTCTACAAGTACAAATACGACTCTGTCATTGTCCATGTTGGAGTGAATGACTTGATACGTACCTCCCTGGACTACATGCAGAAAGACACAGAAGAGCTGTTGGATCATGTGGCCCAGGCAGGTATGACCCTAGCCCTGAATAACATCCTGCCTTTGCCCAGAATGATAATACATTATAAGGACAAAATGACTGAACTTCAACAATTGGCTAAACTTCTGATATCATTCAAAGGGGATTCAGTATCTGTCTGCCCAGGAAGACATGATCAACAAACCACGATGCTTTGCCAGAGATGGTCAGCACCTGTCACCCCTGGGATACAGGTTACTGGCTAAGGCTCTTGCCACCCCTATAGTGCCTTTTTAGGCAAGGTTCAAAGGACAAAACCATCACTGTAACAGATACAAGCATGCAAAATCTGAAGGTAATGCTACTCAATGCTAGAAGTCTAAACCTCAAAATGCACTCTCTCGAGGCACTCCTAAAAATGGAGAACATCAATATCTATGCAGTAACTGAGACCTGGTTCAAGGCGCCAGAGAGCACCCCTGCAATAACAGGCTACAACTCTTACCACACTTTTCGGCCACCAAACCAAGACTGAAATATTAAAGGTGGAGGAGTGTCAATATTCACCAAGGATATTCACACCTCCAGGCTAGCTGCCCAACACAATGCATCTGAAATTCTCCAGATGCAACTAACATTAGGTAAGACTGCAATCCAAATTGTAGCTTGCTACAGATCCCCCACCATGCCCCAAGATTCTCACTAGACCTTTCTAAACATACTGGAAAATATTAAAATACAACCAAACACCCGAATACTGGGTGATTCCAACTACCCTGCCATTAACTGGAAAACTACTTGGGTACCAACACCTTTTCCCGACGGTTCTTGGAATTCATAAATTCCAATGCCCTGGATCAACTAATCCATTCCCCCACCAGGGGCTCCAATATCCTAGACCCGGTTATTACCAACATGGGAGATAGATGCTCCACACCAGGGTCACCCCCTCATTGGTCAGGTCTGACCATAAGCAAATCACCCTTGATATCCACATCCCGTCCCCACCCCCCAGTAAGGAAACCTAAGTAAAAAACTTCTCCAAAGCCAACTTCATGCTACTCAAGTCAGAAGCGACAAACTTCATGACACCCATGCAGACAGGATCTGAAAGTTTGACTGCGGAATCCTACACTAAGGCACTGTACCATCACATCCACTCGTGCATGAATCATACCATCCCAAATAGAACCAAGATGCTCTCCTCCAAAAAAGGAAGCCAATCTGGTGGTCCCCTTCCATAAACCAACTACACAACAGACGGAAGAAACTGTTGCAGAAAAGAGGAAAATCCCAGGATGCAAAAAATCTCCCTTACCAGCCTCAGTAAGAAGCTGAGATCTCTCATAAAATCCTCCAAAGCTAGTTATGAAAATAAAATTGCCAAAGATTCCAAAGACAACCACAAAGCATTCTATAGTTATGTCAGGAATCTAAATGGCAATGCTCAAAGATGCTCTGAGCTACAACAGAATGGCATTAAATATACTGATCCCAACGATACTGCCAATATCCTGGCAGATAGATTTACTGCCAACTTCACCCCCCTCTCACCCCCTAAAGGGTCTATCTCAATACCAAAAGATTGCCAAATTCCGGTAATCACAGCCACACAGGTAGAAACCGCACTCTCCAGAGCTAAAAATACAGCATCCATGGGACCAGATAACATCCCGGACTGTATACTACATGAACTACAAAATGAACTGGCACCTCACCTAAGTGTCATGTTTAATCATAGTCACCTCTGGCTTCGTGCTCACTGAGTGGCGCACAGCTACAGTTATCCAACTCCACAAGGAGGGATCCACCTTGGATCTCGGGAACTACCGTCCCATCAGTCTGACGAACCTGATTTGCAAGGGCATGGAACGCATTATCATGGAACTTATAAACAAAGACGTTGGCAACCATCAAACACTGGACCCCACCCAGTTTGGGTTTGTGAAGGGCCGATCTTGTCTCCTGAACCTGACTGACTTCTTCGAATCAGTCTCCAGAGCTGTGGACGAGGGTAAGGCGGTCCACACAGCCTATCTGGACCTCGCCAAGGCCTTCGACACCACCCCCCACTCTGGAATCATAGATAAACTTACTAAGGTGTGCATAAATCCCTACATCACTCGATGGGTTGCCAACTGGCTTACTGACAGAACCCAGACTGTAAAAGTAGCCAACTCAAAATCCAGCTCCTGACAAGTGACAAGTGCAGTACCTCAGGGTTCAGTCCTGGGGCCGCTCTTGTTTGGCATCTACTTCTCTGAAGTACAGGCCAACACTAAGGGACTCCGGATAACAAAGTTCGCAGGTGACTGCAAACTGGGAGCCATTACTGAATCCACAAATGATGTGGATATTCTACAAAATGGCCTTACAGAAACAGATGCTTGATGCCAGGGACATGGGCTCAAGCGTAATGCCAAGAACTGTACAGTTATCCCCTTTGGGGAAAAAACATCCACCCATGAATTACCACATAGGTGGCAGTACACTAAACACTAAAATTGTGATGAGACTTAGGGACACAGGTGGACAGTGGTCTCACCTTCGATAAACACATCGCCACAACAGTCAGGAAATCCTTCTATGTGGCACACCTCATCACTAAGGGCTTTTCATCCAGAAAAAAGGTCACTGTCCCACTGCCCTCATCCCTCATTAGACCCATTATAGAGTACAACGCCCCATTTGGTAAGTACCTCTCACATCTGCAACAGCTGGAAAGGCTGCAGAAATACCTCACTAAAAGAATCACCGGCCTAAAACAGATGCCCTATGCTGACCATCTAAAAAAAACTCCAGCTATACTCTCTGGAATATCATCTACTCAGAGGCGATCTCTGCTTAACATACAAGGCCAAGTCAAACCCAGAGCTGTTGGACATGCTCCACTTATCAGAGCCATACGCTCCAGGGACCCAGAGACTCCCCATACTCTGGAATAGACTGCCCATACATGTCAAGCAGAGTGCCTCCTTGGCCCTCTTCAAAAGGAACCTTGACGATTGGATAGGAGATGGGAAATTCACACCGGGGAGCATGTCAGTCACCCTGCTAGACAGGGGTCCAGGGAAGTAAATACTGTGGGAAGAAATATTCAGGGAATTGTTATGGCTAGGCTTGTATAGGCTGTAGGGCCGATAGCCTAGTACCAACCTAAGAACCTATAACCATATACCCCTTGCTTGCTGATGTACCACATCACTGTGGTATTGTCTGTAAAGATTTCCAGGGACCCTGGAAGGAATAGAAGGCCAGAAAAAGACCCCTCATCTCTTTTATGTTGATATGGTCCATCTTTTGGTGAAGAGACCAAAGGCCCTGAATTCTCAGAAGGCCGAAGGAAGCTCCTCACCCTGAGTCTGAGGCATCCAAAGAGTTCTTGAGCAAGGACTGGAGGCTAATAAGAAAGCCCTGAGTTGAGGGACAGTTGATAAATACCACCACTGAAACTCTAGCTTGAGGCATGGAAGAAGAGGGATTGCTACCTCAACCTGGTCTGTGACATCAATAGGACTTGTTGGCGGGACAGATTTGTGTCCCAGAGATGCCCCTTCTGTGAGATAGACTCCCTCTCTATATCAAGCAAAGTACCTCATTAACCCTTTTTAAGTGCAACCTGGATAACTGGATGGGGAACAAAATATACCTCTGGAATTCCACCTGTGTCCATGCTGGACAGGGGCATCGAGTGCTGTCTTGTCGGAACATGGGCTAAATTCCTGGCTGGGCCTTAGGGCCAATAGTCTAGTAACTTTCTATCATCCTATGGAAAGTCCAAAGGATGAGAATGTTGAAGCCAGACTAACTTTAGGAATCACTGTAGCTTTCTCATATGAAGCCTAGCCAGAGGAAGCATAAGATTGGTGGAAGCCATGTAACCCAGAGCCCTCAAAAACACCTCGGCTGTAATCGTGATCACAGGGAGAAGGGAGTGAAAGAAAGCTATCAGAGTCAAACTTAGGAGGGGGGAGGGGTGTGGGAAGCCAACAAATGAATGGTTTAGAGCATGCACATGAGGAAAAACATGATCATGAGAAATGACCGAACTCTCAGACTCTCTCCCTGGCAGGTATGTCCCTAGCACTAAGCAACATTCTACCTTCACTCAGGATGATGCCACAATATAGACAAAAAAATGACACTGACCTTCAACAATTGTCTTAGCTCTTGGTGTCAGTCCAGGTGGATCCAGTTATCTGTCAACATGGGAAGACATGGTTGTTAGACCACACTGCTTTGCCAGAGATGGACTTCATCTGTTTCCTCTAGGCTTTCGGATACTTGCAGAGGCTCTTGCCTCCCCCATAATGTCTTTTTTAGGCAATGCCAAAACAACACAATTTCTGAAGTAAAACAATCCACTCAAGACAAACAGGAAACTGTACTCCCTCACTCCCTGGAAGCACTCCTCACCATGGAAGATGCTGACGTCTGTGCAGTCACAGAGACATGGTTTAAGGCCACAGATGGCACCCCGGCCGTGCAAGGCTACAATGCCTTCCACATGTTTAGATTGCAAAACAACTGTGAAAGAACTAAAGGTGGAGATGTATCCAACTTCATTAAAGCCAAATACACCTCGAGACTGGTTAAAATGTATTACCAGCTACAGGTTCCCCACCAAGAACCAAGAGAAGCACATCACCTACCTGGACTTACCTGAGTCACTCACTACACAGCCAAACTCTTGGTCATGGGAGATTTCAACTATCCTTCTATCAACTGGGCAACATACACTATAGCACAAAAATGCTCACCCTGATGTTCCTGGACTTTGTCAATACAAATACCCTGGAACAGCTAGTCTCCACCCCCACAAGGAGCTCAAATGTCCTAGACTACGTACTCACTAACATGGTGGGGTGACTGCACTATCCCATGTGTGCTGCCCTCCCTGGTAAGGTCAGACCATAAATCTGCCTCATTTAAAGTAACAATCAGACCTGACACCCCCACTGGAGCAAAAAAAAACTGAAAAGTTTCTCTAAAGCAAAATACAGCCTACTAAGGGATGGTATAAAAAGTTTCAATCTCCCTGTTAACACAGCTAACAACGTCTCCTATGCAGAGAAGTAAACAAATGCCCTATATAGCCATCTAAACAACTGTACAGACTCAGCTCCACCTGACTGGATCAAAACCATGTCCTCCTGAAAAAAATGAGGGCACCCTGGTGGACCTCAAGTATAAATAGATGATATAACAAAACTAAGAAACTGATACCTAAGAACAAGCAGGAACTTAGCAGAAGAAGAATACCCTCCAGAGCTTTAACAAGCAAATCAAATATATTTGTAAAGTCATCTAAAGCTAGATACAAACCTAAATTATCATCCCTAGTTAAAGGTAATCATAAGGCATTCTTTAGCTACATCCAAAATCTTTAAGGGAATAGCCAACTATGTGCCGAACTAATAGTTGACACTACCTCTCATTATGAACCTGAGGAAAGTACCAACCTGCTAGCTGACAGATTTGGTGCAAACTTCACCCCTCCTGGCCCCACTAGCCATACCCCAAAGCATATCAGACACCAGTCTCCTACCTAGTATCTCCAAAGAGTAGGTCATATCCTCACTCTCCAAGGCCAAAAACACAGCCTCTGTGGGACCAAATAACATCCCAGGCTGCTTACTAAACAATCTAAAACATGAGCTAGTGGAACTACTTGGCACTCTAACTTTAGCCTGAGCACTGGCTTTGTTCTGGCAGAGTGTAGAACAGCAGCAGTATCCCCCCTTGTACAAAGGGGGTCCATCAACTGACCCTAGGAACTACAGATCCATAAGCCTAAACAGCCTCATCTGCAAGGCCATGGAAAGAATCATCATGGACTTTAACAATGACACAGGCGACTTTCAAACTCCTGACCCGACACAGTCTGGCTTTAAGGGTACATCATGCTTATTGAACCTGGTGGACTTCAATGTCACCAAAGCCCTGGATGAAGGCAAAACAGTACAGACTGCTTATCTTAACTTAGCCAAAGCTTCTGCCACAATCCCCCCACAGGTATCATTGAGAAACTCTACCAGGTGGGAATTAGCCCATATGTCACTAGATGGGCCAGCCAACTGGCTCACCAACAGAACTCATACTGTCAAAGTTGCGGATTCCACCTTTATCAGTAGACCAGTTACCAGTGGCGTACCACAAGAATCTAAGCTGTACCTTCTAATGTTTGGAATCTATTTCTCAGAAGTTGAGGCAAAAGTAGATGGCCTATGGCTTACCAGGTTCACTGATTGCAAACTGGGTGCAATCACTGAGTCCTTAAACGATGTTGGCATATTACAAAAGGGACAACACAGACAAATGACTGGTTCCAAAGCCACAGACTAAAACTATGCAAAAAAGTGCATTATCCCCTTTGGCAAAGAGGAAGTCCCTGCAAACTAAAATATTGACAGTTCCCCTTTAAGCTCAAACTCAGTGGTGTGAAATTTGGGAACACAGGTTGATAGCAATCTGAACTTCGATCACCATGTGTCCACAGTGGTAAGGAAAGCCTTCAAGGCTGTGCATCTCATTAGTAAGGGCATCGCATCCAAGACTAAGGATGTTATAACTCCTCTGTACTTGACCCTCATCAGACCACTGATAAGAGTACAACTCTCCCTTTTGCATGTACCCACCAGACACATGCAGTAGCTGGAGAGACTACAGAGGTTTCTCACCAAGAAGATTAAGGGCCTCCAAAACATGACCTACATGGAAATACTGAAAGCCCTGTCACTATACTCTATCCTACAGGCTGACGAGAGGGGACTTTTGACTTGTGCTTGGCCTAGAGAACAGTCTCTGACCCTGCCCTAATGGACATGCTGCACATCTGCAAATCAAATGGGTAAAGATTCACTTGCTCCAGGGATCTTAGTCTATCCTGTGACATTAACAGAACATGCTAGACAGAGAGAGATCTCCTACAGATTGCTGCTCCTCTGGAATAAACTCCCAATTCACATAACGCAGAGCTCCACAATAACCCTATTCAAGCGCAACCTAGACAACTGGATGGTAAACTGTAAATTCACACTTGGGGTGGCACCTATGTCCCTCATGGACAGGAGCAGTCAGTGCTGATCACAGACTCGCTCTGCGAATAACGACCATCTAATCAAGGTCAATTAGAAAACATAGGTATAACATGGCTAGGTTTGTAAAGGCCCTAGGACCATTAGTCTAGAAACCTCCTATGAGCCTATAATTTGGTATTTTCATCACTACAGTACTGTCTGTTGGGCACTGAGTTTAATTTGGTTAGAGAACATGCCCACCTAGTATAGCTACATCTAAAAGTGAGAATGAAATGCTAAGTTTTGCCAGCAGCCACTTTCACAGTAATCTTTCAAGTTTACTGTAGAACATAAGTTAGGCTCAATGATCTATCCAGGGCCCATACTCAATCATGTGGGCATGAAACAGGTTTTAGGATGGGGGACAATATAGAGTGGTATGAAGGATCCTACTGCAGTACGTGTCAAAACTAATGCCATGCAAATAAATTTTAAATTAGTATTGTGATGGGATGTGGTAAAATTATGTACATTTTATTTGCTGTAAATGTTTTGTTTTGTTCTTTAAGAATAGGAATGCACTTAACTCTGAGGTAGACGTGTGCCTTTAAATAGTGCTGATGATAAAGTTTAGTTTACTGTATAAAAAAGGAAAGCTATGTTCTGTTACACCAGAGAAATTAGCTTATTGTTGAAGTAGGAGTTTACTACCTTTCAATGTAACATTTTATATATAGGTATACGAGATTTAAAAGAAAAATTATATCAAAATAAGCGATAAAAATGAAACAGCCTATCACAACACTACCATGTTTCAAAATACTGCACATTCAAATGACAGTCACACAGACACACACTAAAATTTAACATCCCATTGAACACACTTCTACACCACATACTAGGCATGCAGTCTAGGAGACAACTGAGCTTGGTCCAGATTCCCAGATGCCCCGAAGGACTGCCTGATTAAATGACTTGCTTAAGGGGACACACACGTATGCAAATAAAGGCTGACAATTTTACCCTGTACCACAGGACATAGCCTGTTAACAACCATACCTTTAATTCTCACTGCTGTTGACAAAAGGTTATAACTGAACTCCAGATCTGAAGGCCACCATCTTAACACTAACCATCTTGCTGCAGCAGATTAAAATGTTTAACAAGCTGTGGATTCGGTCCCACTGAATGGCACATAAATCATCATCAATCCCCTTTTTCTCATTTTGATATGGGTTGGGGGTGTAACATCAACATTACTCCTTGTGACCAAATCACCTAATTATATAACCGTGTGTGTGTGTGTGTGTATCTATATATATATATATATATATATATATATATATATATATATATATATATATATATATATATATATATATATATATAAATACACACACTCACACACACACACTCTCTCTCACACACACACACACACACACACACACACAGATACACACACTTTCAAATATTTTAAGGAGAGCAGAAATTCTCTGAAACTCACTGAGACATAAAAGTACTTCTTGTGCCTCAATCTTGCTCTTAGAGTCATGAAATATTAATATGCTACTTTCAGAAAGACAGATTCACTGATGCAGTGTTACCTGCCTTAAGAGTTGTTGAGGATCTCTGAAATTATCGCACTGTGCCTGAAGCTCCAGCGACCAAAAGTTACAAAGAATAAGAATAAAGATAAGAGACAATTTATGGGAACATACCAATATTCTAAGAAAATCAGTACACTGAATATGAACCAGAAACCCAAACTAAACTTTTTCACATCTTTTCCAGAAGCTGTGTGCATTTTAGTATTTAAAACGTCAAGTCCTGCTTGCACTACGGTCACAATGCATCTTCATATACATCCATGCTATTATATTAAGTGAAACATTTCCAATAAAAATAACTCAAAATAGCAGAACAGGTATTTGCATAAAAAGATTTCCCACTATAATCAGATTCAAGCTGCCACTTTTCTATACCATAGCATTTTTAAATGTTCATTGGGTAAACAGACAATAAACCTTAAACCCTGAACAAGTAAAATTAATTTCTCAATTAAAAAACATATGACTCAAAACATTAGGTAATACGGTCCAACACAAGAAATAAAAATAATCGACTGCTAATCCATAGAAAAACATTAAGACATCTATCGGCAAGAAAGGGTGATGAAGTAAAGACCGGTGTTAATGTTAGATAGGTGCAGGAAAGGGCATTGTTCAGAAAGAACTACAAAAGAGCTAGTACTCAGAATCCTGGCAGCCCTTACACATTCATTTTCTTGGCTTAGAGTTATTCAATGTATAATGGTACTTGGATAACTCCAAAGAAAATGCTTATTAAATGTCAAAAGCTACTAGTGTTCTACCCTCAGAAAGACTGCCTTTTAATTTAGGCTGCTTTTAAGATGTTTTTTTTCTTGAATGGTATTAAATATAGGGCAGATTAACATTTAACTAGCACACACTTTTGAGTATGACTGAATAATTGAGAAAAGCCCATACATTAATGCCAATGTCAGGAAGAAGAGCTGAATGAAAAACAACCTGAAACAATCCATGAATTATGGTCCAGCATTTTTAACTCAATTTAAATAATGAAAGGATTCTAGCAACTGGTGCCAAAACCATTTCCTTTAGCACTTCTACTCTCCACCACCTCCTTTTTTGCTAATGAAAGTAACAGAAAAAATAGGGGAGACTATTCACTTGAATATTTCAGTATCGTTGTGGCACATTAGCCTTGACTTTTGTAAAAGGAGTAAATGCGGTTTAGTCTGCACCTCTTAATGCTAGCAATGGATTCTGAAATATCTTGTTACATCTGCAAAGATTAGCTGAAGCAAAGTGTTTTTTTTTAACTGATGGAAGTTAAAATAATTTAAAACCACATAAATGGCACCAAAGTCAACAAAGATGTTTTTGCTGATCAGGTAGCCTTAAGGGATTGTTAATACAATCCAGCAGTCATCTGCAAGACAGCAAAGACCCAGTGGCCTTTTAAAACAATGTTTAACAGCAGTAACTCAGCCAACTATAAATACATACATACATACATACATACATACATATATCAGAAAGAACAACAGATTCTGAAATATTAACTCAAGGCAAAAGAAGGAAAACTGCCAATCATATATACATATATTACAAAGCAGAACAACAGGTTCTGTAATATTAACTCGGGGCAAAAGAAGGAAAATTGCCATCCTTTCGAGAGTTTCTTGGCAACAACGTACCTGACTTAAATATCTTTAATTACCTCAGGCAACAGATGTGCTTATTCCAGGATGGCTGAACAAGAAAATCACTACTGTCTTTTAACACAACCTGAATTACTCAGCGAGGAAGCAAAATTATGCAAATTACAGATGGAAAATTGGAGAAAAGAATAGTTATTAGTTAGAAAGTGAGGTACTAACCACTGTTTTAGACTTGCAGAAGTGAATCAGTTACCTAAAAAAAGTCATTCAAGACCACATGCAGAATCATAGAGCATCAAACCAGATTATGGAATATACACGTTAAATGCTATAAAGCAAGAAAGTCTTGTATCGCACAACAGAACACTGCTGAAAAATAAAACCAGAGCTGATGCAAACTATTTTTCTAAAGTATAAAGACACACAAACATAAGCAGGCACAGCTGATAAACAAACTAAACTACCCTGTGGAAAAAGAAAAAGTGTATTTATTTATTAACCAAGTCAGAGTACTGATCCACATGGACCTTTTTTTTCAGAAGGAAAAAATAGTAAGTCTTGGTATTATACTAATACCTTTTTTTTCCCCTTAATTCTTCTCCAGTCATTTGATCTGGATAGTGCAAATGAACCCAGTAAATGTCCATTTAACAAGGTAAGTATGGCTGTGTGAAGGTAAAAAATTAAGATACACTCCAGTGTACCTCATTTGACTCTCAGTCACTGAGTCAACGATCAACATGTGTTCTTCACTAATGATTCTCCAGTGCTGACCACAAAAAATGTAGAAACTAAACTCAACCATTTACGCTGGAACCAAACATTCTAGTTTGAATGGTAGAATAATTTTATTAACCAACCTCTATCAGATGTGTTTCCCTCCTAGCATGTTTCTGTTTGCATGTATATCTACTTCCAGGAAAAGATTAAGTGCACTGCTGCTTATTATGTGAGCATACGATAAAACATATACACTAACAGACTAAACAAAGACAGCTCAGTTCTGAGTATTCTTCTAGGAGACCCAAAACTAATACTCAAGTTTGGCACTGTCACAGCATATCCCCATACACTCCAAAATGTGCTGGGGCCTTGACAGTGTATTCTACAGGTTCCTTTGTTGTGGTTTCACTGCAGCAGTCACAAGACAGAACCATCTGATAATGCCCTGCAGCGGTTTGGTCAACAGTCCCCAGTATTAGATTTGCTCCAGTTAGAAACATGTAACACAAATGACACGACCATGATGAAACAGACTTGTTATTCTCTGATATCACAATACAATGCTGTGGCAGCCTATTCCAATGTGAATATATGACAGGCTTATACTTAGGTCTTGTAGCTCTTCTTATGTGCATTAAGACGACGTTCAGGCTTGGGTGTTTAAGTAGTTTATTGTATATAAACACATCAGGGTGGACAGCAGGAACACTGGACTTAAATGAACTATCTGACTGACTAGATACTTGCATGCTCTCACTCTGGTTGGTCACTCAAAATGGCACTTTTGCTTGCACATGTCTCAGTACTTATATGCATGTGCTGACTCACTGGAAAACTTCTTAAAGGTATATCACACACATTGATTTATATCCTCTCTACTTACTGAGCTGTCTCATATATAAACAATGACATTTGAATAGGCATGCAATTATACAGACACTAATAAAGAAAAACAACAGTCATTTCCAGGATGCCGTGTATATGGAACTTGGTTTCGAGATGCGACCTGATCCCGTAACATAATAGTTTTGACTAGGTTTTGCAACAGGGACAGTCAGTGGAGAATGTTCTGCTTCAGGAGTCTCAGGAATTTTTTCAGGAAGAGGGACTGCTGATGGAATGTACTCTGGAACAGGAACACTGGACAAGTCACTCTGAGAACTAGAGTCTTTTGTCACAGGCAAGATGCTGCATCACTGGTTTGGATACTGGTAACAAATGCTTCCAATTTCATCTGAATTCCATTACACTGTGATTCCACAATTAGAATCTCAGCTCTTTACACAAACTTTTCACAAATCTGATGCAATCAAAACCTTTTGACATCTGCATCCTCACTATCTCCCCTTTTGTAAAGAATGGAGTGATTTGCTGGTTTTATCATAGTAAGACTTCTGAGACAAACGCTTTTGCAATAGTTGGGCTTTTACTACTTTGTTGTTCTTAGCATAGGGAACCGATAAATTACTGTGACTGGTAGTGTGGCTCTGGTTTGTCTTGACATAAGTCTCTGGGCATATAAATCAAGATGATTATCACGAGGAAGATTTCAGAGATTTAACAAGTTTAGAATAATATCGGTATTGTCACGTCTGCACTTCTCCAACAGCTGTTTCGCACTTTGAACTGCACATTCAGCCAAACCGTTTGACTGAAGGCATTCAGGACTACCAGCAATATGAACAAAGTCCCACTTTTCCACAAATTTCTTTAAATGCTGACTTGTCAACTGTGCACCATTGTCAGAAATAACTCTGTGTGGATTACCATGGACAGAAAAATGTCGCTTTAACTTAATGACAATATTGGAAGTTAGGTTGGGAAGTTGGTCAATCTCGAACTAATATGAATAAGAGACTACTAATGCCAAGTGATGCTGATCACTCCACTCAAAGATATATGTGGCTACTGTCAACCAAGGTAGTTTAGGAATCTGGCTTAACTAAAGTGGTTCTTTCTATTGATGTGGCTTTGTACTATTGCAGACCGAAAAAGATGAAAGTACTTTCTCAATATCTCTCGACATAGAAGACCAAAATACTAGACACCTCGCCCTGCTTTTGGTAGAATCAGTTCCTGGATGGCCACGATGCAAGATTTTAATGTACTCTGGTTGCAAGGAGTTTGGAACAATCACTTTAGGACCTTTCGTGATGATACCATTATCTGACAAAATCTCATCTTTGTATGGAAAATAAGGTTGCACTTCTACTGGTAAACAAGATTGCTTGGAAGGCCATCCTCGACTGATAAAGTGGTTGAGCTACTGGATAACTGGATCTGATGCCTAATGAGTTCTGAGCTCATCAAGACGGGAGGAAGAAAAATCTCACTTCCATGACCTCAAAGTCAAGTTGCTCATTGTTATGCTGTTCTGTGTTTTTTTCTGGGCCGATCTGGATTAAGTATCAGCAAGATGAAGAAGCTTACCTTTTGTGTAAACAAGACTGAAGTTGCACTTTTGCAATTTGAGCATGATACGTTGCAATCTAACTGGAGCTGTATGCATTGGCTTTCTCAAAATAGTGACGAGAGGTTGGTGATCAGTTTTGAGTTTAATAGGTTGAACATAAATATAATCATGAAACTCTGAATATGCAAACAATTGCCAAAAGCTCTTTCTTAATCTGGGCATACTGATTGTCAGTTTGAGTAAGAGTTCTCGATGCATAAGCTACTGGTCTACCCCCTTAAGGAATGACTGCACCTAGACCAAACTCAGAAGCATCACAGGAAAGAGTAACTGGTTTCTGAACATTATAGTAGCTGAGAGTTAGTAGCTTGGCAATTTTCTGTTTCAGGGATTCATATACTCTTTGGTGCTGTTCTGACCATGACCACATTACGTCTTTGCATGTCAGCTCTCCTAGCAGTGCTGAAAGTTGGCTTAAATCTGGAATGAACTTGCCTAGACAGTTTATTATGCCAAGAAAATGTAGTAGGGCTTGAACATTGTATGGAGCTGGCATCTTGAGAACTGCTGCTTGCTTAGAAGGATCTGGTTGTATTAACTGGTAAACAAGTGAGGATTCAGCTTAAGATTCACTTCACTTGCTCTTTTCCAGAGCTTTCTTGAGGTTTCTGTCATGTTAGATTTCACCACTGCATCCTACTAGAATATCATCTACTAAAACAGCACAGGGATAGCCAGAAAATTTTGTTCTATTGTACTCTGAAAGACTTCACTGGCAGAATTTATTCCAAATGGCACACTCAATAATCTGTATCATCCAAATGGTGTACCGAATGTGGTTAACAATGAAAATTTTCGGTCAAGCAAGATCTGCCAAAATGAACTCTCTGCATTTGTTTGTTTGTGTCTTTCGGCTTTTCCCGGTTAGGGGTCACCACAGCGGAACTCCGGTCCGCTAATGATTGGCAGTAGATTTTTTACGTGCCGAGTTTGCCAGCCCTGACGCACAACCTTCAACGAAGGTACGCCCATTCACGCATGTCTCCACACAGAAGACACTCTAGCTGAGAATCGAACGGCACGTCTTGCTGTGAGGTGACAACGCTACCGCAGCACCATTTAAAACAGAAAAAAAAAGTGGAATTTGGCACGACGGCAGCAACCTCTTCATCTGTGTGCACTGGATGATGGGCCCTTTTGATGCTTTGTTCAGATCTCTTGGATCGATAAATATTCTAATACCATCTGAGATTTAACCAAGACACAATAACAGGGAGGAAAATGCCCCATGGTAAACCCACCAATGAAACGGTGAAAATCACCAAGCAGGGCACTGAACACCAGGAATAAAACACTTTATTAAACAAAATATTAATGCCTTAATGAATCCAGTGAGGACTTCATCAGATAACCCCCCCACCCCAACATAACCACATTTACATATCCTGCAAAGATTAACAAAATGGTCCAATTATCCAATTAACCATTAATCATATACAAAAATGGACAAATCATTTATAATAAAATTGTTCATTGAAAAACAAGATATAAAACTACAAGTAGCAATACAACAGTATAATACCATGAGATAAAACCCAATCGCTCACCTAATCAATAAAAAAGTTAATAATAATAAAATCCACGTATCTGTTTGAGAACAAATAATACATTTCCTAAGGAGTAAAAAATACCATCTAGTGGTGAAAGTTTAGTACAAAGGTTCACAGTAGCAAACAGGCTCAGCATGAAAGTAAAAATATGCTCATACAAAAACCATAATAAGTATTGGTTGACTGGATAATTGAACCATTTTGTTAATCTTTGCATGATATATAAATGTGACTATGTGGGGGTGTTTGTTATCTGATGAAGTCCTGACTGGAAGGGATGAAAAAGTGGTGATTTTTTTAAGGCATTAATATTTTGTTTAATAAAGTATTTTATTCGTTGAACCTCACAGTGTTCCTGATCTTCAGTGCCCTGCTTGGAGTTTTTAACTGTATCAACTGAGCTTTTCTTATGAGCTACTACCATGGAGGATAACCATTCAGTAGGTTCTTCTACTGGACAAATTACTCCTAGCGGCACAATTTTGTCTAGCTCGGTTTTGATTCTGCTCTGCATAGCTACTGGAACTTTCTGTGCTGGTCTGACAAGCAGGCTGATCTCTGGGTCTGACTTCATGGAGTACACAACTTGTAGTTTGCCTGCAAAAATATCAGCATACTCAGAAAAATAGTTTGGGCAAAATCTGAGCTGTTATGTTGGCTCACATGATGAATCTCTATTAAATGAAAGCAGTCCCATTATCAAATTGTCTTTGAGGCCTAATAATGACTGCACGTCTCTTGACTACGAAAAATTGCAAGTCACAGCTGTTCACAGCAGAGTAACATGAAAGCACTAATCACCACCATAAGCAACAAGCTTGTACACTGTCAAATCAAGATGTTCTGCAAACTTTTACATTAGCAAACATTTCTGCTGACATAACATTGTACTTAGAGCCAGTATCTACTTTGAGCACTACAGGATTCCCATTAATCCAAACAGTACAAATGATTTCATTCTTTGCCCAAAAATCTAATGCACTGACTGTTTCACCAAGCACAGACACACCATCAACATAAAAAGTAAGGTCGCAGCTTTCTAACTGACCAACTTACCCGTTGGAATGCCCTCATTTAATTAAAGAATGAGCCTTATTTGAATTACAAATCTTTTGAAATAATTCCACTTATTGCAGTAACAACACTGCTGACCAAAACCTAAGCATTTCACTTTTGGGTTTGTGATTTCCACCACAATTACGACAGTTAACTATGAAGCTGGGGGGGGGGGGCACATGTTTTGACTTTATTGAATCACTCTTGCGCTTCACTGAGTTTGTCTGTCTTTCGGCTTTTCCCAGTAAGGGGTCGCCACAGAGAAACTCTGGTCCGCTAATGATTGGCAGTAGATTTTTATGAAAAGCCGAGGTGCCAGCTCGGCGCCCAATCTTCAACGAAGGCACGCCCATTTACGCACGCATGTCTTTCGAACACTACCTAACTGCAAGGAGGACATGCAGACTCCACACAGAAGGCACTCCCAAGCCCAGCCGAGAATCGAACGGGAGAACCTCTTGCTGTGAGGTAACAACGCTACTGCCATACCACTGCGCTTCACTGAGGATTCTCTGGAATTTTCTGAAACGACTTGGGGTTTCCTAGGGACTGTTACAGGACCTGCAGTGGCTGTCATGTGCTTGGGCCAGATTCTTTTAACCATGTGCTGCAGACTACCAACATGAGCTTTGTCACTGTGCCTTCCACAACTATTCTCATTTGTAAGTATCTTTGTGTGCCTTTCTGTATATCTGACAAATCTCAATGGCCTTATTCAAAGTTAAATCACTATCTCGAAGCAAAACATTTATCACTGTGTCATTAATACCACACTCAAGCCTGTCTTTTATTAACTCACCTCTCAAATCACCAAATTTGCATGTTTTTGCCTTATTTCTACAGTCAATTATATATGATGCAAAAGTTTCATCAGGCTTTTGATTCCTTGTGTAAAATACGTGCCTTTCCATTGTAATATTCGTTTGGGCATTACACATTTATTTAAATTTACATTTTAAGCACTCAGGGACTTCCCACATTTCAGCTGGTACCGCTTATATGATGGTGGTACCCTTCCTTGCAAACACAGCAGGTGCATACACAAATGAATGCTCTCTTTCAATGGCCTCTGAACCAGACAAATTAAGCAGAATAAATGTTTTTGTAAGTGCATCTTTGTCAGAAAAAGCAGCTTGTATGAAAATATCATATTCCTGCTCAAACACACTCCAGTTTTCAGCAATATTGTTATTAAACACAAGAGGTGCGGGTCTGTGAAATCTTCCTGCCATACCACAGATTATAGTAAAACACAATGCAAAATGGCCCTTGCAATTATGTATGAGCATTCACACACACCAGGTACTTGTAATAATATTCAAATGCACAATAAACTCTTTGAAATACTGTACTCTGTGAAATATGCTTTGAAACGGGTTTATATTATACAATCAAAGTTTTATAACTTTGAATACCATATGGTCAAAGTTATAAAACTTCGAATATATATAAAAAAAAATAAATAAATAAAAACAGCAAACACAAAACTAAAGGTTATAACCAGGGGGGCAAGCCCCCCCCGCACCCCCACTCTTTCAATATACCAACTCAGAGACCGCACTATAATGCGGTAAAGGGAAGATTTCCCTTTACTGCACTGCGATCTCGGAGTTGGCATATTTAAAGATCGGGGAGTGCAGCCCCCCACATGGGTGGTGCAGGGGGGCTTGCCCCCTCTTTAAACCATCAGGTTACTTTTTTTTTGTACATGTTTGAAGTTTTATAACTTCGACCATATGGTATTTGAAGTCATAAAACTTAGTTTATATAATATAGACCCTTTTGAAACAACTGGACTTTGCAAAATATTCTTTGAAATGACCGTACTTTATGAAAATAACTGCGCTGTAATACTGCACACACTTGCAAACACTTTACACACTTCAGATATTTTGAATAGTTTTAGTCAATACGAAATAGTAGTACATAGCAAAAAAATAAGGTTTTCTCTTTTTTGTACATTTTATATATTGTCTTAAATGTTTTTGTAATTATTTTGAATATTTTTATCAATATATTGCAGTTTTGGACATTTTGTTTAATAAGAATTTTGTTCCGAGTGCTCTGAGTGCTTCATTTTATATTTATAGCGAAAGAAATCATTTAAGTGAGTTTTAGTACCTGGAATTCGTTTCTGACCTGTTTTGTGAGTCATTTGAGCAGTAGGGATGATCCACTCCTGTATATTCCTCCGTTAACCGGCTGCCTTATGGCTGAAACTCTGGATCCCAATCTGACATCATGTCACTCTTCTTATAAGCATTAAAAAGACGTTGAGTCTTGGGTGCTCATTTAAATAGTTTATTGTATACAAACACATCAGGATAGATAGAGGAAAACTGAACTTAAAACTGACTACATACATGCATGCTCTTACTCTGGCTGCTCACTCAAAACGTCACTCTTGCTTGCATGTGCTCAGTACCTACATGCACGTGCTGACTCACTGGAAAGCCTCTTAAAGGTATATCACACACTCTGATCTACAGGACTTAAAGTGTTAAAACTCCTCATTTGTTTCCCTAGTAATCAGCCTTTTACATTTCAAATTAGCAGTATTAAGCGTATCAGTCTGTAGACCTCTGCATGCTATTATAATATTTTCTCTCATTATTACCATTTGTGTTTCCTCAAGCCCCTTCTACTTTTGTGACATTTCATGTTTTCTCTCACTGCAGAATTTTATACCACTACTGTCTTTTTTCTTTCTTTTTACGGATTGTCTATTTTTACATCTAATTCTGCAAGTCAATTACAATATTAATCTTCTATTTCTACCATATACTCAAATCCAATATTCTACCATCTTGTAAATAGCATATGCTGGGTGAGACACTGCTGAAGCAGTGTTTTGGACATCTGTGTAATGTCAGTTATCCTTCACTCAGTTTTTCATACCTGATACATTTTCTCTAGAACAGTCCTCTATCATCAGAGGAATCCACATATACAAGTAGTACCATCCTTACGTCTCGCTAAGAACTTAAATGAAATCCTGGTGGCAAAATTTTAAATTGTGATATTCAGAGTACTGCAAGCATGTTATTGCTGTAACTATACACAAGTACTGAAGAAAAGGTTACTGTAATTTAAAACATCCTTGTACTAAAGCAAAATCCTGAAACGTTTCTCAGAAGAAGGGGCTTACTGTTACAATACCTACCCTAATAAAACAATACTGTCATTATTCAAAGAGAGCTTACAGCAGTATCTCTAACATCCTGACAGGTCATACCAGGAGAGTTGGGAGTTATTTGCAGGATTTTCTTTAATAGTACCATTCCAAAAGTCAGTGCTTCTAGAGTGGGAAATTAGTTTGTAGTGCTTAAGTAAGAGTACACTTGTCCAAATGGCAATATGCTTATCAGAGGTAGGTTACATGGAGATGGTGGGGGGGCAGGTCACAGATCAACTGTTTCCATAACTATTTATTTTCTTTTTCTTCCAGTTTCTTGAATACGTTTTCAGATAGGCTACAAATAAACCTCACATAACAAATCACACCCACCCAGCTACTAACATCACCCCTAACCCCCACTCCCACCCCTCCTACAATGCTCTGCAAATCTCCTCTCCTTGTAACTCCACCTGCCCTACTTCTCTTTCTCTCTAGTCTGACCTGCCTCACAAGTCTTCCCAACCCATGTCATAAATCTCAATCACACTCTACTGCATCATTCCAGCAACCTCGCTTCCTATCCTACTCATCTATCTCTCATGAACTCTTCGACACTAACTATAAATATCTATTCAAACCTAAACACCTCACCTCCCATACCCCCCCCCCCCGGTACACCATTCTTAAGCTTCATTCCAAAAAATCTCCTATATCACTCTTCCCTAAACTCTCTTACCCTACTCACTGCCTCACTCTACTTCTACAACATATCTGTCACTTGCTGGCGATATCCACCCCAATCCTGGACCCTTCACAAACCTAGATCTCAGCAATCCCTCATCTCAACCCATAAAATCTAAGTCTATTCGCCTTGACCACTCTAAATGCTCAGAGGCTGAAAAACAAAATCCCCAACCTCCCATGTCTGGCTCTCACACATCCACTGAGACATAACTGGTATATCTGAAACATGGCTCATTCCCTCTATAAAAGACTGCGAAACTACCACCAGGTTTCCAAATCATTTGCAATGACAGAACCCACAAAAAAGGATGTGGAGTTGCCTTAATCTTCCCATCCTACCCCACCATCACTCCATACTCCAACATAACACCTACATTTGCCAATGCTAAAATTATAATAGGTTTATTAAAAATTAACAACCATAAGTCCATATGTATTGCAGACCTGTACATTCCTCCTGGTGATAACATTAAAACACTTGAAAACATCCTTTCCTGGTTCTCCTCCAACATAAAAAAGGAAACCTATATACTAGGTGACACCATCAACTGGTCCGCTATGAACTCCAACTCCCCTTCCCACAAAATCAACCTGCACAACTTCACCCAACTAATTTACTCCCCTACTAGACCAAATAAAAATGGTTTGTCAGGATTCATCATCGGCTGGATCTTAACTTCTCATCCAAACCTTGTATCCAACGCTGGAACACTGCCTGATCCTCTTAGCGACCATCTACCAGCCTTCGCTGACAGTCTCCCTTCTTCCCTTCAAAATCATCATCACTACATCCAAACTCGTAACCTCTCCTCTATCAACTCACAAACCTTCTCTGATTGCCTACAACATACTAACTGGTCCCCACTAAAAACCTTCCTCTAGATGATGCCGTATCCTATTTCAACCACTCATTCCTAACCCTCCTCAACCAGCAAGCCCCTCATGGACCAAATGCATCAAATCTAACCCTTGCCCTTGGTTATCAAAAAAAAAATAAATAACTAGCCATGAAACAGAGGCACAAAATG
Source organism: Protopterus annectens (assembly GCF_019279795.1). Classification (NCBI taxonomy): domain Eukaryota; kingdom Metazoa; phylum Chordata; order Ceratodontiformes; family Protopteridae; genus Protopterus; species Protopterus annectens. The sequence goes on from NC_056733.1 coordinate 1,102,464,479, forward strand.
GAAACAATAGCAAAAACATAAAAATGCCAACACCCTCCTAGACTTCAAACAATTACGCAATTCCACAACAAAAGCTAACAACAAGAGACTGCAAAGCCTACTACTCTAATCTGCAATCCCTTCACTCAACAAACCCCAAAAAATTCTGGGACTCGATCTCATCCATGCTACACCCTGGCAACAAAGAAAACCCTTGCCCAACCCCCAAACTCTTCAATCTTGACACGGCCAGCCACTTCAATTCATATTTGTTCTGTAGTTGCATTCTACATTTACTCAGTTGTCATGTAGTCTAAACATTGCCAATTATACAAATGTACCCATTTGTCTGTACTGCTTTGCACTTTTTAATCTCTGTTTCTATACAATTGCATGCTAACGGTGTAATTATCTACTAACCAGATTTACACTGGGCTCCTAACTCGATCACAAAGGGTTAGTTGTGTTGTGAATTTTAATGAAAAAATTGTGAATTTTAATGAAAAAAAAATCTATCTGTCACTTATGCCTCTACATACAAAAAGAATGGAAGGTCTAATTTTATAGATACATACACAGCCTTTTTAGGCTTGGAATCACATTATACATTTATTTTTTTACAGTTTTTTTTTCACTCTGAAGTGAAATGAAAGCTGTACTTCTATGTTCATGTTCGTATTTTGCAAATACTGCAAACTTCAAAAGACCAGTCTGTCTCAAATCTGACCATAAATCCAAATGACAGTCTCTCTGTATGGTTTCAGGATATTTTATGAAGAGTTTAGGATACGTCCCTTGGACAGTTGGGTTTGTACTACATACATAGCTTGCTTTAACATCAACAAGGAAAAGCAGACACAGAATTTCAAATATGTGTATGCCTGTCAGGACAAACAAACCGTGAATTTTGCTACAACGTGACATAAAATAATTTGCTATAGAAAATACTACTGTTTGGTTTTAATTTCTTAAGAATGCACTAAAATATGACTCGTATACAGAGTACACTGCCCTGAAAAATGCAAAACGTGTTATGTCTGTTGGATACCGAATTTATAAAAACAGATCTGACAAATGGCTATACAACACTGTTGACAATACTCTGCAACATAGGTCCGTATCTCTGTTATGATACGACACATTACAGTGAATTTCTCAAGATAATATAATCAGCCTACAGAACACACTTGGCGGCTGATTTCATGTACAAAGGCAAATATACAACTTTATCTTTATGTAATCTACTGCATGAGTTTCAACTTGGGGGCCATACTGCCAGGGAGAAATTCTCTGTTCAAAAGAAATGAATACGATTTTTACTTTGATGAAATGACAATCCAATAAAGAAACATTTTAGGCAATTACTGTATTCTGCATACTGATCAGAAGTCCAAACAAAACATCCCTAATGGAAAATGTGGCATAATGCAAAATGACAGAACAAAACCGTTAAGAACTGCTATATTTGGTAATCTATTTACAAAAGGCCATATCTCAGTCCCTTTCTGAAAATTCATTATGAAACTTTCAGGCAGCAACAACTAGGTCGCCAGCTACAAAATGCATGCAAGATGCCTATTCTACTTTCTAGTACCTCAGTGCAGCTCAACTTTGAATATGAACCTACCACTTAACTGCAGCAAACCATGGCATTTTATCTATAACATGTTAAACATGCAAAACTGTATTTTCTGGAGAAAAATTAGGATTTCTACTTATGATGACAATGCAGTAAAGTCATCTTGTATTCTGCACACTGAGCACCCAAAATGAAAACTGAGAAAAATGTGACGTTTAACACTATAACAGCGAAGATACACAGATATATGCATCTGGAACTTGTATATAAAAGGCCAGATCACCATCCTCCCCGTATGTAAATGTCACAAACAAACTGGCAGTGAGATACAAAATATTTTTAAGACTGCTATTTCACCCTCAGTGATTTTAGTGCAGCTCAACACTGGATTTGACCAAACCAACTGAAAGAAAAGTATTTTACACACGCAAGGGATTCATCAGTTTGGTTGAATGTTTAGAATTTTGAACATTTACAATGACAGCACAAGCAGCCGAAGAGTCACATGAATGTAAAATGCTAGCATTGCTTAGTGGGAGGTTGCAGTGCAGCACAGATTGGTAATTTGCCCTTTCTCTGCTGCTGTATGATCTCTGGATTGGTATATACAAGTAGAAGAGAGACTTGCCCCCTTGCAAAAAATACTTTTTGCTTTTTTATTTTCATTATTTTGATATTTGATCTTTATAGATTGATCGGATTAACTTCAATTTTGTGTTTTATGACTAAAAGCAGGATATATACCAGTCTGCTCTGAAACAATGACATGCTAAAATGTTGACAAATATAATGTCGACTCAAAATAATCGAAAGACAATCAACACTGTAATGCACATGCTCGGAGGTTATTTCTTACAGCTGCTACTTATATATTACAACTCTGAGATCATACAATACCAGGGAAAGGGGATATTCACCACACCTGGTACTACAGTGATCTCACAAAACTGTCAACCATCTGTTTTGCAGACCAAAGTGTGTCAACAAAATATATGTCAGCTTTAACAACAAATGACTAAAATAAAGGCTCACATTATAAACATAACATATACGTACATAAGCACACTCAATTTCCTAGTGAACTTTACAGGATTTTTAGTTGTGATATAGTGACAACTGAGTAAAGTATTCTACACCATTGGCATGAAATGATCCAAGGTATTGGAACAAACACAGGTTTAATACCCAATACAGTCAAGTAGCATAACATCCATATAAATCAGATAAAAAAACAACTTTAATGTACCCAACACAGTCAAGCGTTTTCGTCCTGCTCTAGGATTCTTCAGAACTGCGTTTGCTAAAACCCACTCCCTCTTTTATACAAAAAAACAATTAAGGTTTGAATCCTGTTAACCCTGCAGAAACGTGTTAAAAAAAATGAATTTTAGTGTTTCTGTGGAAGGAAAAAGTGTTGTTTACTAACCAAGATTCTTCCCTAGTTACAAAATACTAGCCCTGTGTTTCAATTCAGGTTTTATAGATACATTGTCATTAATACCTGGGGTTACCGTGGCATTAAGTCTCAATTGGCACCTCATTTCTGCCCTCTCCAAGTTATTTTTCCAGTCACCCCCTCTCGGGTTGTTACCAGTAATCTCCAAAATACCAAATAGTAAAGAATGACTGGGACTATTTTTGATGTGCCTATATATAGCATTGTTTTCATCATGCTTTCTCACAGCATACAAATGCTCATAAATCCTCCTCCTAAAAGTTCTTTCCATTTTGCCAATGTAAAAATGTTGACAATCCTGAAAAATAGCTATATAAGCCAGTCCTTTTGTAGCACAGGACCCTATTGCTAATTTTATCTCCCTGTCCCTTACTTCCAACAATACTGAGGTTCCAACTAAAACATACCTGCAATATTCATATGTTCCACATCTAGTTGTCCCTCTCACCTTGTTCCTAACATTAATGGGGTGTTCCAATAAAAATTTTAAATTGTAGTTAGTTTTGAAAACAAATGTTGGTTCTTTTCCTACTACAGCTAATATTTCCTAATTCCCTTTAAACAACACCCAATTTTTCTTGACAATGTCCCTAATCTTACTACTTGTTTCTCCGTAAGTCACCACCATGGATTGGGTATAATCTTTCCTTGTGTTAGTTTTGTTCTCCTTCACTAAATAGGATCCCAGCAGGAGTTTATACCTACTACCCCACTCGCTAGTAACTTGCTCACAAATGGGTAGTACAAAATCTAACGGGTAACCTCTTTCAGAAAATAATTTTCCTAGTGTGCCCATTTCTCTCTTTACTATATCAGTGTTAGAACACATTCTTGCTACCCGGACCATTTGAACCTTTACTATATTTCTTTTTGTGCATAGCGGGTGGCTACTTTTAAATTCTAAGTAGTCATTTGAAAAAGTGGGTTTTCTATAAATTTGAGATTCAAATTTCCTGGTTTCATAATTCTTATTAAGTGAAACATCAAGATAATTAATACTATCATTATTGGAAATACCAGTAAATTTGAAGTATTCACTTAAATTGTTTAAATATTCCATAAATTCTTCACGTATATCTTCCACCTTCCATAAAATAAAAATGTCGTCCAGGTAACGCAAATAGTGAGTCCAATACATGGAAAAAGGAGCGTTAAAAACATATAACCTCTCCCACCCATACATTACAACATTCATAAACAATGGTGCACAACTAGTACCCCATGGCTATACCATTAACCTGACGATAGTATTCTCCTTCAAAAGTGAAATAATTGTTTTTTAAGATGATCTCAATTAGTGTCATAACAAAGTTCACCACAGTGTTACTTAGTGATGTTTTATCCACTGATACTTCATAAAAAAGCTCTAACCCAGTTTCATGCGGTACCACATCTCCATCCTGACTTGGGCATCACTTTCAAATGCCCTTTCAGACAGAGGTCAAATTGGAAGACATGAAACTAGATGCAATGTCAGACAGTGATAAACAAATTGCTCTAAAAATACTGGATTTGCTATCTGCATATAAGACACCACACCTTGGTTCCCAAGAGGCAGTTCATACACACACACACAAAAGAATAAATAAAAAATAAATAAATAAATAAATCCATTTCTTTTAAGATATTTGGGTGTAACACACACAAAATATTGCCATCGTTACATATTACTTTTTTACTTCTTGTCCACACAGAACGTTATGCACATATATTTTGATTAGTACCTTTATTTAAGAATTTTAAATAGAAGCAAATGAGCCCTCATGGGAAATCGGGCACAATTCCAGACAAGAAAAGACCTCTTGTACAGTGACTTTGTTACATGTATATAACAAGCCTGACAAAGAAGGGTCTGTTGTGTGTGTGTGTGTGTGTGTGTGTGTGTGTGTGTGTGTGCCATGCTTCATACCTTTTTTACTATGGTACTCTGTAAAGTATGTTGCAGCACACGTGGCAATCCTGCAGTCTGGGCAGTAGTACCATGTTTCTAATAGTCTGCCATATGCATCTCTTCTCTTTTTGGCATATTCTTCTGAGTTCTGAACTTATTTATTGGTTAATTTGTTTAAATCAGTTTGCTCTTGTTTGCTACATAAGCACCGCATTTATGCAGGTTTGCACTTGTTTTAGCAAAGCTCCACAGAGTTTGGCGACTAGCTACTGCTCTGCTCTATTTATCTGATCAATCCAAGCCATCTGCTGATCTCTGCAAAATTTAAGTAGAATTTTTCACTGTATATTGCACTTTTGAACTGCATTTTTACCATATCACTGCTTATTTTAACTTTTTTTTTCCCTGAAATTTTTGCACTTACGTTTTTTGTAGCACAGACTAAATTCAGACCTAATGACTCTAGTTCTGTTTGTATAACTTGAGCACTAAAATCAGGCCATATTTTGTTGGAGAGGGTTCCCCTACATCCTAGTAGCAGGAGTATGCAGTTACAACACACCTGATTGAATAGGGCTCAGTTATGTTTTTTTTATATTGATTAACTTGTTTAAATCAGTTTGCTCTCACTTGCTACATAAGCACCGCATTTGCTCTTGTTTGCACATTGCCCAATGGCAAGCAGCAGTGGGCACTGCTGGCGGTTACAGACGCAAACACTTCTGCCTGCAAATTTTCCCTTAGTACTATGCTGATGCTCCATCTGAGAGTTCTCGTGACTGTCCCTCACTGACAAGTGATACACTCAGCATAGCACCTGAGGTACCAACACAGATCCTATCCACTGGCCCTTTGTACTTTTTGACCATTTCTCTTGTCCGCTACTTTACCAGGACCTTCCTCTTCTCTCCCTGTTTTCTGACCACATCAACTTACCTATCATTATGGACAGAATTTCTCACACCTTCTCCAGCCAGCCTAGGAACCATGGGCATCCTGAGGCAAAGTAGCAATTGTCTCAAGTACACTGACAACCCACTTTTTCTAGTTCACACAAATTCATTATGTGAGAGATGCATCTAGATCAAGAACCTAGAATCCAGGCTCTCTCACTCTTCAGTCAGTTCATCTGATAGTAAACAGGTTGTCAAGCATGCACACCTCACCTTCTGCACCTACCAAACCAACAACACTAATCTACAAGCCCCTAAGACATAACCCAAAAACAAACAGCTTAGTTACAGGTAACTCAATTCTCACCAAGATGGATACGGAAAAGTCATGGTCAGCTGTTTGTCAGGTGCCAGGATTCACCACATCTCACACACACTCGAGTCTCTCAACAAGAGGCACTGTTATGACTTGGTCATAGTCCATGTTGGTGTGAACTGTTTGAGACATACCTCACTGGACTATATGAAGAGAGACATGACTTAGCTTTCTGATTATGTGTCTCAGGCAGGTAAGTCCCTAGCCTTAAGCAGCATTTTACCTTCATCTAGAACGATACCTCAATACAAACAAAAAATTACCGACTTCAACAACTGGCTAAGTTTCTGGTGTCTTTCAAAGGGGATCCAATATCTGTCAGCCTGGGATGACATGGTCAACAGAACTTGATGCTTTGCCAGAGATAGTCTTCATCTGACACCCCTGGAATTTTGGTTACTAGCTAAATTTTTTGCCACCCCCATAGTGCCTTTTTAGGCACTGTCACAAGAACAAAATTCCCCGAGTAAAATACCCTCTAAAAACAACCTCAAGGTTATGCTGCTAAACGCTAGGAATCTAAATCAGAAACTGCACTCACTGGAAGCAGTCCTCACCTTGAAAGATGGTGACATCCGTGCAGTCACTGAGACCTGGTTTAAAGCTGTGGACAGCACCCCAGCCATACCAGGTTACATTTTCTTCCACACGTTCACAAGGTGTGTGAACTAAAGAGGGTGGTGTATTAATATTTATGAAAGATAAATATACTTGTAGATTGGTTAAACAGCATGATTCTCTTGAATTACTTCAGGTTCAATTGACTGTAGGTAAGACCCCTCTTCACGTCATTGCCAGATATAGGACCCCTTCTATTAATCAGGAAATCCACTCAGCCTACTTGAATTTACTCGAGTCAATCAAGATACAACCAAACACCCTGGTTTTGGATGACTTTAATTATCCATTCATTGACTGGGTAAATTATATGTGTTCTAACTCACTTGCCCAAAGGTTACTGGACTTTGTTAACTCCAATGCCCTGGACCAGCTGGTTGACACCCCCACAAGGTGCTCAAACATCCGGATCTGGTGCCTACCAACATGGGGGAACCACTGCACCACCGCCAGTGTGTGGCCATCCCTGGTAAGATCTGATCACAAATCAGTCTCACTAGATGTAACTGTAACACAAGACCCTCCCCTTAGCAACAACTAGACTAAAAAGCTTCTCCAAGGCCAATTACAACCTCTTACTGTAAGTCTTACGTGACAGCATAAATAGCTTCATAGCTCCTCCCCCCACTGATGGAACAGACACCTATGCTGAATTATACACCAATGCTTTATACAAGGCACCTGTACAATTGTACAGACTCTGCAATACCTGATAGAACCAAAGCAAGAACTTCAAGGACAAACAAACCTGCCTGGTGGACAACTGCCATTAATAGGCTATACAATGGGAGAAAGAAATTAGTGTCTAAGAGTAGTAAGGAATGGTCTCAAAACTGGAAACACTCCCTCTTCAACTTAAACAAGCAAATAACACTCTTAGTGAAGTCCTCCAAAGCTAACTACGAATCCAAATTAGCTTCTCTAACTAAGGATAACCGCAAGACATTCTTTAGTTACATCCATAACCTCAAAGGTAAGGCCCCTAATTTCTGATGAACTCATAGTTAATGTTACTAAATATACCGAACCTATGGACATAGCAAACCTGCTGGCTGACAGGTTTAGTGAAAACTTCACTCCCTGCCACATATACCCCAAAGTATCCCTAACACCTGTCCCCTACCTAGTAACTCTGAGAAGCAAGTCTTAAACACCCTCTCCAAGACCAAAAACACAGCATCTATGAGACCAGACAACATCCTGGGCTGTGTTCTACCTATTAGCCTGACCAGCCTTATCTGCAAGGTCATGGAACTTTTAGTTATGTACTTACCATAACGATAGATGTATGTGATCCATCTCGCCTACATTAATAACTGATGGGCTCGGAGCTGAGAATCGGCTCCGACTCGGCCGATACACTAGCACAAAGTCTCTCATTGGCTGGGCCAACCCCCTTATCCCAGGATGCACCACGCCCAAACCCCCAGATCTTGTTTGCTCCACAACAACTCACTCACATGAGCCACTCCAACTGTACAATAGTGTTTCCTCCAGATCCAACAGGTAGGGGGAAGGACGGCGGGTACGTACGAATGTAGGTGAGATGGATCATATACATCTATCGTTATGGTAAGTACATAACTAAAAGATGTAATGCGATCCTATCTCGCCTACATTCATAACTGATGGGACAGCGTCCCTAGCACCTAGATCTTGAGAGGCTCACTGGAAAACACTCCTGAGCACTGTGGAACCAAAAGACGCCCGACCTCTAGAGGCCACGTCCAGTTTGTAATGAGAAATAAAAGTATGTGGAGAAGCCCAAGTGGCCACTGCACATATCTCATCCACCGACAGTCTGGAGTGGAAGGCCACTGAAGTAGCCATAGCCCTAGTAGAATGCGCTCCAACTGGAAATGGAAGGTCCCTTCCTGTTGATGCATAAATAAATGAAAACTAATCCACCTAGTAATAGTGGTCTTAGTTACTGCTTTGCCAATCCTGTTATCTGCAAAGGCCGCAAACAACTGGTCTGATTTCCTCTGCTGCTGTGTCCTATCCAAGTAAAACCTCAGTTGTCTATGCACATCCAATTGATGAAGTCTGTATTCTGAATTGCTGGAAAATTTTGGAAAGAAAACTGGTAGCTCTACAGATTGCTGCAGACAAAGAGCAGTAGAAACTTTCGGAAGAAATGACAGGTTTAGTCTTAGAGATACTCTATTCTTGTGAAAGATCAGATAAGGGGGCTTAACAGAGAGAGCTTGAAGCTCCGAAACTCTTCTGGCTGAAGTAATAGCTACCAAGAAGGCAGTCTTCCAAGATAAGACCTTTTGCTCACAAGTGGCTGCTGGCTCGAAGGGATGAGACGTCAAGGCTCCTAAAACTACATTCAAATCCCATGGCAAAACAGGTTGCCACACCGGGGGGTGAAGCAACCAAGCTCCCTTAAGAAAGGCCTTATACAACTTATGACTCATGAGTGAAGGCTCAAAGGCAACATGATAATTAAAAATCGCTGCCAATTGGAATTTAAGTGTGGAGACAGCGGAACCTTGTCTAAAAAGAGTTGCCAAAAAATCTAATACTGTGGACACCAGGGCTGTCAGAGGGTCAAGGTTGTGCTGCTGGGCCCAAATGGCAAACCTTTTCCATTTATTAGAATATATCTCCTTAGTGGAAGCTCTGTGAAAAGAAGACAGAATCCGGACCACCTCAGGCAAAAGGATATGCTGTCTGACTAAGGTCGGAAGTGGAGCAGCCAAGCCGTTAGCTTGAGAGTTCGCAGTGATGGATGGGCCTGACCTGACTGAAGAGTCAGAAGGTCTGGAACTGGGTCCAGAATCCAAGGATCCTTCACTGCATACTTCCGAAGGAAAGGAAACCAAACTTGGTGGGGCCAGTGTGGTGAGATCAAAATCATGTTGCTTCCAAAGTAGATCGCCTTCTGAATCACCTTTGGCAGTAGTGGGACAGGAGGGAAGGCAAAGAGCAGACTGGAGGGCCAATTGTGGACTAGAGTGTCCCTGGGTGACCCCCCCCCCCCGGGGGGGAAATCAGGGAGAAGAAATTGCTGCATTTCACGTTCCAGGGGCTGGCGAAAAGGTCGCAACAGGGAAACCCCCACTTGGAGAAGATCTGAGCCGCTACTCGGTCGTTCAGGGACCACTCGTGAGGCATCAGAATAACTCTGCTCAGCCTGTCTGCTATCACACTGGACTTCCCCGGAATGTGCATTGCCACTAGAAATCTCTGGGAAGCGATCGCCCAACTCCAAACTTTCATGGCTTCGCTGCAAAAAGGATAAGACCTGGTTCCTCCCTGCTTGTTCCGGTACCTTACTACCACCATATTGTCTGAGAAGATTGCGATGGTACCCTTGGGAAGATAGCTGTGAAGTGCCTGCAACGCTAGAAGCACTGCCCTCATCTCCAGGACATTGATGTGTAAGTGGGTTTCATGATCCTGAGACGTGCCTTGAACCGTCCTGTCCAGATAATGCCCCCCCACCTTATCTGGGAGGCGTCCGTGGTCACTGTGGCAATGGGGAAGGGGGGCAGAAGAGTCGCCCCTGGTTCAGGTTGGAGGAGAGGAGCCACCAACGAAGATCTCGCCGGCAGGTATCCGTAATGCGAATCGGGTAGCACAAGGGCAGATCTTGGTACGACCACTGGGTCGACAGGAGCCATTGGAGAATTCGCATGTGCAATCTTGCCAGAGGGACCAGAAGAATGGCGGCCGCAATCGACCCCAAAAGCTGGGGCTTTGCTTCGGGGTAGTAAGGCTAGGACTTGGTTCTGTAGTATCTTTATCCTCTCTCTAGGAAGGAATGCTCGCATCTCGACAGAGTCTAGCTCTGCGCCTATAAAGGCAACACGCTGTGATGGCAGCAATACAGACTTTTCCCAGTTGAATGTAATTCCTAATAGATGTCCCAATTTGATGGTAGCACTCACGGCTTGAAGAAGAAGATGCCTGGTGGGGGCGGTGAGGAGCCAGTCATCTAGATACGGAAACACCTGGAATCCCAGACGTCTCAGATGAGAGGTCACCACTGCCAGACATTTGGTAAACACCCTGGGGTCTGTGGTGAGACCAAAGGGCAGGGCTCGGAACTGGAAGTGACTGGCTCCCAGGCGGAAGCGTAAATGTATCCTGGACTCCCTGTTTATCTTGATGTGATAATAGGCGTCCTTGAGATCGATGGAGCACATCCATACTCCTTTTTCCAGCAATGGGAAAATGGATTGCAACGTGACCATCCGGAACTTGGACTTCTTTACGAAGCGGTTTAGGTGGCTGAGGTCCAGAATGGGTCTCAAGTCCTCTGTTCTTTTTGGCACCAAATATAACTTTGAGTAAGTTCCTAATCCGGTCTGGTCTGCGGGGACTGGCTGGATGACTCCCTTTCCGAGCAGCTTTGGGACCTCTATGGCTGCTTGATCCCGTTGACTGGGTGGGACGTCCAGGATTTTCCTTGACGGTGGAGGGGGATGGATAAAGGGAATGGTGCAACCTCCAGCGATGATACGAAGCACCCACTGATCCTGAGTGATGGAATCCCAGGCCCTTGGATGCTCTGAAAATCGACCCCCGACGGGCTCTGGAGACGCACAGTCGGGCAGTCCCTCAGGGACACTGAAGGAGGAACCACGGAAGGATTCGCGGTCTCCTGTGTTGCGGGGGCCTCCGTCACCTCTAGGGCGACGTCTTCCAGAATAATTCCCCCCTCCTCTGCCTCTGGAAGGGGGGTCACTCTGATGGGCAGGGAAAGACTTTTGGGACTTTCTGAACCACATTTTTCCTCCCCTCTGCGCCTTGGGATAAGGTCGCGAAGGAAGCGAAAAACGGGCCCCAATGGCAGACAAAGTCTTACCCTCCTGCTCGCATCTAGTGAGTGTGTCTTTCACCTTGGGTCCAAAGAGAGAGGACCCGTCGAATGGAGCGTCTGTGAAAGAAGACTTGAAAGCCTCCGCAAAGTGACACAAGCGCATCCAGGCTTGCCTCCTAAGGGCTACGCTCGAACTCGCTGCCCTACTCGCCCCTTCGGCTGCATATGATATGAGCCTAATGGACGGATTAACAATCGACGAAAGGGTAGACAGCTGGGTTTTGACAGACTGCGTCAATGCCTCAGACACGTTACCTGACAGGGTATCTCCCAACTCCTTTATGAGATCCCTTTGGAGCCTCGTAAAATGACACAAATAATTCAGCGACCGCAGGGTAAAGGTCGCTGAAGTTAGGGTACGCTTCCTGTACCTATCCATGCTCCTGGACTCCTTGTTAGGAGGATGGATAGACGTAGATGCCTCTGCCACATCCTGCTGGGTGGCAGACGCCACCACCATAGCATCCACTGGAACCTCCTTGGTTAGAAACTCCTTGCCAGGGGGTGCGGATAAAAATTTGTTGGGGTGAGAAGGAACTGGCTCCACAGAATCAGGGTGCTCCCACACCCTTCGACAAATAAGGTCCAGTAATTCATCGATGGGTGGAGACACCCAGGAGGCAGAGGGTTGGGCTCCGAAGGCCTTGAGGAAGACCGACTCCTATGCAGAAGGGGTTTTGGATGGCCAGTCGCCCCTCTGTCTCAAGATCTCCAGGACATCGGAGAACGAGACATCATCAGAGGATGACTTTGGGGACCCTTCCGCATCATCAAGGTTGGTGTCCGAGGTGACAGACTCATCTGGGGAGTCTATGTGCTTCCTCTTGCACAACTTTTTCCTGGGGGGCTCTTCAGGCAAAGACTCTGAAGGCTCCTCGGAAAAAAGGGGGACCACACATGGAGGAATCCTCAGGCCTCGGAGCCGCGTTGTCCGAAGACAGGGGGGCACCAGAAGCTCTAGTCGCCGTGCCTAGGGAAGGAGTCACAGATTCCGGTGAAGTCACTAGAGATTTGTCTAGCGCACTCCTCACAGCCTCGAAGGCGGGTCCACCAGAATCTGAAGAAAGGCCCGCCTGCGAGACCATGACCGGTGTCGGGGTCCCCCTAGCTGAGGCACCAAGCAGGAGACTCGGGGCCGAAACCAGAAGCCCCGACAAATCCCCCTTGGGCTCGGCCGAGGACACCCGAGAACCGAAACCCCTGGAAGGAACAGAAAAGGTTGGAGCTGAAGACGGTGCAGACAGACTAGCAGTGGGTCTCGGAACTGACTCAGGAACCTCACCCGACTCTGCGAACTCCGTCTCCGACGACACTAGGGTTGTCGGAGGAGGAAGAAACGGAATCGAAATGGTTGGCTCCGGCCGCTGGGCTGAAGCTGAAAATAATTTAGATAAGACAGGTGACTGGAGGAGCCTCTGGACCACCCTATCTAAATCCGAATCTGAAAACCTGGAGGAAACAGATGGGGGGGCGAGAAACTCTTTCTACCGGCTCTGAGGCAATGCTCGAATGTTGACTCCTAATCGGCTCCAGAAGGATCGGAGCCGAGGAAGACTCGACTAGAACAGAGACCTCCTTCGGCGCCGACGGTTCAGGAGCCGACGAAACAGACCCTGGAGCCAAAACACTCACCTGCGGCTCCAAGACCAATGGAGCCGAGGAAAACCCAGATTGGAATTCTCTATCCTGCGGCTCCGAGACCAATGGAGCTGAGGAAGAAGATCCAGACATAGATCCTCTATCCTGTGGCTCCGAGATCAGTGGAGCCGAGGAAGAGCTCCGACGGACTTATCGGAGCCGAAGACTTCTTTTTCTTCGATTTCGAAGAGGGAGAAGAAGATATAGCTTCCCCAAAGGCTGGTTTTATTAAACCTTTCAGATCAACTTATTTTTTCTCTCCTGTAGTACACGAGAGGAGAAGGCATGGTAAACACTGCAAGATTCTTACAAGTGTTTAGCCCCTAAGCAATAAACACAGATGGCATGGCCATCTGTTAACGACATTTTATAGCCACATTTCAAACATTTTTTAAAGCCCGACGGCTTATGCTCTTTTTCTTTGCCAGACATGACCCACAAAGCACTCGAAACACAAGGAGGGAAGGGAGGGAAGAGCTCTAACTGAAACGCTCGACAAGAAATAGGGCAAAGGCCCTCTAACTCAAACGGGCCTAGCCCGCCAAACAGAAGAAATTACACAACAACCAAAAACAAACAGCCAATCACAGGGTAGTACAGAAGAAGATAGCTATTAAAATAGCTACTTAGTTATAAAATTTTGAAGCTAAGAGCAAAAACGACCCAAAAAGGCCAAAAAAGGAAGGGTACTTAGCCACAGCCAAGTCGAGACCACGTCGTTACTTCAGAAGCAGCAAACGAGATCTGGGGGTTTGGGCGTGGTGCATACTGGGATAAGGGGGTTGGCCCAGCCAATGAGAGACTTCGTGCTAGTGTATCGGCCGAGTCGGAGCCGAGCCCATCAGTTATGAATGTAGGTGAGATAGGATCGCATTACATCTAATTATATCATGGACCTTACTGACAAAGATATAGGAAATCTTTCTAAACACTCGACTCCACCCAGTTTGGCTTTGTCAGGGGAAGATCATGCCTGTTAAACTTGGTGGACTTCTTCAAGCCAGTCACCAAAGCCCTGGACAAGGGCAAATCTGTGCATACAGAGTACCCAGACTTAGCCAAGGCCTTTGACAAAATCCTCCACTCAGGCATCATTGATAAACCCACCTAGCTGGACACCAACCCATATATTTTCGGGTAGGTTACAAACTGGCTCACTGATAGAACTCATACGGTCAAAACATGGGACTCCACCTCCTCCAGCAGACCTGTAACCAGTGGTGTTCCACAGGGGTTGGTTCTGGGACCCCTAATGCTCGGGGTCTACATCTCCGAAGTACAGGCCAAAATTAAAGGACTGTGGCTGACAAAGTTTGGTGATGACTTCAAAGTAGGAGCAATTACTGAAACCCCTAGTGATGTCAACATCCTGCAAAAAGGTCTTATGCAGACTAATGACTAGTGCCAAAGTCATGGTCTTAAACTTATTGCACAAAAATGCATTAGCATCCCCTTCAGAAAGGATGATGTTCCTGCAAACTACCAGATCAATAGCAATAATCAACACACAGCCAGTGGTGAGAGATCTGGGCACACAGATTGACAGCAACCTCAACTTCGATCACCATGTCTCCACAGTGGTAAGAAGGGCATTTAATATTATTTATCTCATAAGTAAGGGCAGTGTCTAAAGAAAAAAAGAGGTTATAACCCCCCTGTACTCTTGCCTCACACTAGGCCAATGACAGAGAACAACGCTCCCTTTAGTATGCTCCTTTCCAAATAACTGCAGCAACTGGAGAGACTGCAAAGGTTCCTTACAAAGAAAATTCAACGTCGTCACGATCTTATGTGGACAGACTGATATCCCTGTTACTTTACACTGTGTTGTACGGACTGCTCAGAGGCAACCTGTGCCTTGCATACGGAGCAATCTCTGACCAACCTGGTATACAACATCAACACAACTTGCTGGCGAGAGAGATTCGTCTTACAGAGGTTGCCCCACCTTTGGAGCAAGCTTCCTATTCATGCTGAACAAAGCCTGTCTTTGGCCCTATTTAAGCATAATTTGGACGACTGGATGGGTAACCAGAAATTCACCCTGAGGGTTCCATCTGTGTCCCTCAGACTGGGGCAATAGGTACTTATTTTAGTGCCTGCTTGAACCAGACACCCTTGGGAACACGGGTTGAACTTGGCTGGGCTTGTCAGGGCCCTGGGACCATTAGACTAGTAACCTCCTATGATTCTACGAGACCCTCTAGATTGGTTAAACAGCAACCCCCAAACATGTTTCTTGAACTGCTTTTCCTTAAGGGTCGATGATATGTTAGATGAGAAATAACTGCCCAGACAGTCTAAGGTCTGTATCATCACTAGACACAGGATTGGTGCAATGATCATGGTATGATCTGTGGATCTCCTTATAAAATTACCTATATACTTACAATGGCTGTATGTACCTCCTCTTCTTTGGGTATATCAGAAAAGTAGTTAGCTATGTTTACAAGGTGAATAACATCAGCTGCTAGTACAATTTCCAAGTGTTCTGGGCACAGCGATTATTTCTGTGCATCTGTCTGTTCATATTCACTAAAACCCAATTTGCTCAAGTATCTGATGATGGCATTCAGGTTTAAATTTGTGCCACATATTACTATTTCAACCCCATGTAATGCAGTTATCATACACTCTGTTTGTTTAGCTTTGGGCCTGGCATGCCACATTACTGTTTAATTTTGGGCAAGCCTGAAGACACAACTAGTGTGGTGCCCAATATCCGTTCATGCCTCAAGGATCGGAGGTGGCATAACTGACAGAGCTGACTTCACCATTCCACAGAACTTTGTTTGCAGATTATGTACATACAGCATACATTTGGGGCAGAAATAAAATTTATCTGGAAACCTTCCCAGCCAAAGAACCAAACAAGTTTATCACAATTTCTTCAAAGGTTAGCCCAGCTAGGGTCTGATTACACGGTTTCTATGCAGTGATTCAGAGATGCTTCCTGCTCTGCTATATCCACTGAAGCCAATTTTCCTGAAAAGACTACAGAAATTTCACACACATCCTCTACTGTTCACCCTTCTGGACATGTTGTGAAAGCTGACATGCTTTAATACCAAACCTAGCTCTTATCAAAGGTAAGCACTGCTTACACCCAAGCTAACCTCTAAATGGGAAAAGAGATTCACTGACCAGGCATGATTCCTTGTTTTTTTGGCTGTACATTTTTTTTAAGGAAATGAATGACTGGGTTAAAAAGAAGTTATGTCCTTAACATAAAGTTCCATGTGAGTTGTTCATCTCGCCTTTTTGCTCTTACACGTGGGTTTGGAGCCGATCCCTCGGCTCCGAGTCAGCCACTTCTCAAGCTCAAACTCTCAGAGAAGCTCGAGACCTGGTGTATATCCCACTACTGTAAACCCCCAGATCTAGTACGCTGCACCCAAAGACAGCCTAAAGGAAGAAAAAAGAACTACAGTACCTACCTATCTAGGTAGCTATAGGTTTGCAGAAGGAAAAACAGTCTGTCCAAAGAAAACAGGCTGACAAAAAACGACCAATCCACCAAGGCAACCATCTTTCTCAACAGGAGGGGAAGGTGGGAGGGAATGTAAGAACAAAAAGGCGAGATGAACAACTCACATGGAACGTTATGGTAAGGACATAACTTCTTTATGTGAAGTTGTTCTATCTCGCCGTTTTGTTCTAACACGTGGGTAGCGTCCCAAGCACCCTAATCCTGGGTGGCTCAAGGGAGAACATTCCTGAGCACAGTGGAACCAAAGAAAGCCCTGTCCCTGGAGGTCCTGTCCACTTTGTAATGAGTGATAAACGTGTGAGGTTTTGACCACGTGGCAGCTGCACAGATGGTATCCAAGGGCAAACGAGCTGCATGAGCTAATGACGTAGAAACAGCCCGGGTAGAATGGGCTTTGATGTTAGTCAGTAATGGCTGGTTAGTGGAGGAATAAATGAATTTAATGCAGTCAGAAAGCCACTTAGATAATGTGATTTTTGATACCGCAGAACCTTTCTTATTCTCTGTGTAAGAGACAAAAAGTTGATCCGATTGTCTGAGGTCTTTCGTTCTGTCCAAGTAGAATCTCAATTGTCTGTGAACCATCAAACTTGTGTAACATATATTTCCAGTCTGTTGGTATGGTGTCTAAAGAAGGTTGGGAGCTCAATGGACTGATTTAAGTTAGTTTCTGAACAGACCTTGGGAAGAAAGGTAGGGTTTGTCCTGAGAGACACCCTGTCAGGGTGGAATATCAAATATGGGGGCTTGGAGGATAAGGCTTGAAGTTCGGAGACCCTACGTGCAGATGTAATGGCTACCAGAAATATAGTTTTCCAAGACAGAAACTTCAAATGACAGGATGACGCGGGTTCAAAGGGGGCAAGCATCAACTGGGATAAAACAAGATTCAAACTCCAGGGAGAGACAGGGTGTCTGATAGGTGGTCTGAGATGGTGGGTCCCTTTCAAAAAGGCCTTACATGGTCTGTGGGACATGATGCTAGACCCGTTAAACCCTACACTAAAATTGGAAATAGCAGCCAATTGAACTCTTATGGTGGCAGCAGCTGCGCCATCATAGAACAAAGAAGACAAGAACTCTAAGATGGTATGAATAGGCGCCACATAAGGGTCAGTGTCATCATGAGAAGCCCAGTGAACAAATCGTTTCCATTTGCTGTTATATAGTTTCCTGGTAGACAGTTTATGAGAGGAAACTATAATATGTTGGACCACGGGAGACAAATCTTGAGACCTGGCTAATATGGGAATTGGAGCAGTCAAGCTGTCAGTTTTAGGGAGATGAGGGAGGGATGAAGAACTCCAGATGAATGAGTCAGAAGATCTGGCACTGGGTCCAGAATCCATGGTTCTTCCACTCGATACTTCTGTAGGAAGGGGAACCAAATCTGACGAGGTCAAGACGGGGCTATCAAAATCACAGTCCTTCCCAGACTTTTGGCTTTCTGTATAAATTTGGGAATTGGCGGGAAGGCATACAGGAGGCCTGGAGGCCAATCGTGTACGAGCGCGCCCCTCGGGTTGCTCCCCGGTGGGGGATAAAGGGCAAAGTAGCTGCTGCATTGGCATTCATCGGAGATGCAAACAGATCGCAGCAAGGCTGGCCCCATCTGCGGAAAATCTTGTCCGCCACCTGTTGTTTGAGGGACCACTCGTGAGGCAACAGGATGGCCCTGCTCAGTTTGTCCACTATCACACTGGATGACCCCAGGATGTGCGTTGCTATTAGAAAGCGTCTGGTGGATACAGCACATTGCCAAATTCTTAGGGCCTCTCAGCATAAGGGATACGATCTGGTTCCCCCTTGCTTGTTGATGTACCAGACTACTGACATGTTGTCTTGTCTGAATTGCAATTGTCTCTGGAGGAAGACAGTCGCAAAAGTGTTGCAATGCCAGGAACACCGCTCTCAGCTCCAGGACATTTATATGCAAATGTGATTCTATGCTTGACCAAGTACCTTGGACAGTCTTTCCCTGAAATAACCCCCCCCCCACCCTATCAGGGAAGCATCCATGGTCGCTGTGGGTTGGGGAAGAACAAGGGGACATCCGACTACTAATTGGTCGCTGCTCAGCCACCAATTGAGATCCTTCTTGCAAAGATTTGTTAATAGAATCTTGTGTGACATGGGCAGTTGTTGGTAAGACCAAAGTGCGAAGAGTAGCCACTGGAGTATCCGCATGTGCATGCGCCCTAATGGGACTGCTGCCATTGTGCCTAATGGCTTCAGTATCTGGGATGCAGGAGCTTTGTTCTGGGTCAACAGGCTGGACAATTGACTTTTTAGAGATACGATTCTTGCTTGAGGCAACCTGATCCTTGAACTGACGGTGTCTAGCTCTGCTCCTATAAAGGTAATACGCTGCGAGGGCGATAACGAAGATTTTTCGAAGTTCAAGGTTATGTCCAACTGGGAACAAAGGTTGATAGTGTAGCCTCTTGCTTGGATTAGTTGATGCCTGGAGGTGGCGGTGAGGAGCCAGTCGTCCAGATATGGAAACACCCGGAATCCTAAATGTCTCAGGTGAGCAGTGACCACTGCCATACATTTGGTGAACACTCTGGGGGCTGTGGTGAGACCAAAGGGCAGGGCTCTGAATTGGTAATGACTGGCCCCCAGTCGGAAACGCAGGTGATCTCTGGATGATCTGGCCATTTTGATGGGGTAGTAAGCATCCTTGAGATCTATAGAGCACATCCAATCGCCGGTTCCTAGGAACGGAAGTATCGACTGAAGTGTGACCATCCCGAACTTTTCCTTCTTGACAAAGGTGTTGAGTTTGCTGAGGTCGAATATGGGCCTCCAATCCCCTGTTTTCTTTGGAACTAAAAAGAACCTTGAGGAAGTTCTGGATCCTATCTGGTCCACCGGGACTGGCTGGATGACTCTTTTGTGTAGCAGGTTTTGAATTTCTATGGCTGCTAGCTTTCTCAGACTGGGTGGAACGTCTGAAATACTTATACACATGGGGGTTTTGTAAAGGGAATGTAGTAACCTCTGGCAATGATGCTTTTTACCCAAGAATCCGTTGTAATGTTTAGCCAGGCGTTTGGGTATAAAGCCAAGCTACCCCCGACCGCCTCCAGAGAAGGACAGCCAGGCTTCCTTTCAGGAACGCTGATAGGGCTTACCAGAGAACTGCTCCCTGTCGCCCTGGTTTTGCAGACCCCCTCTGCCGTTTGGATGGTGTCTTCCATTTTTACCCCCTCCTCTGCCCCTAGATGGGGTATCCGTAGGTGTGTTTTGGAAAGCTCCTTGGGGTTTTCAGAACCACATTTTCACACTTTGTTGCCCTTTGGGGTACAGTCTAGTTGGAGTGGAAAAACGGACTCCTACAGCAGACAGAGTCTTTCCTTCTTGTTCACACCTAGTAAGCGTCTCCTTAACTTTAGGCCCGAACAAGGCAGAACCATCAAATGGGGTACTGATGAAGGAAGATTTGAAGGCTTCCGCAAAGGAGCAAAGGCGCATCCAGGACTGTCTCCGAAGAGCTATCGCTGAGCCTACCGCCCTACTCGATCCATCAGCAGCATAAGAAACGAGTCGCATGGATGAGTTGACTAGAGAATTGAGGGTGATGAGTTGTGCAGTCACCTTCTCAGAAACTGCATCAGCTGTGTTACCCTGTAGAGTATCTCCCAGCTCTTTAAGGAGATCTCGTTGAAGGCTGGTAAAATGGGTCGGGGTAGTTGAACGATCTCATGGAAAATGCCGCAGAATTAAATATGCGTTTCCCATACCTGTCCATCGTCCTAGAATCCCTATTAGGAGGATGGACAGAAGAAAAGGTTTCCGACATCTCTTTCTTGGTGGCTGCCACCACCACCATGGCATCAACCGGGACTCCCTTGGTAAGAAAGGCCTTGTCAGCAGGGGAAGCAATGAACTTGTTGGGCCTCCGAGGGACAGGTTCCACTGAATCAGGGGACTCCCATGCCCTTCGAGCAACCAGATCCATCAGTTCATCGAAGGGCGGGATAACCCAGGAGGTGGATGGTTGAGACCCAAAGGCCTTCAGGAGTACCGACTCATCCTCAGTAGGGGCAAGGGATTGCCAATCACCCCTCTGTCTTAAGATCTCCAATACGTCTGCAAATGAGACATCCTCTGAGGGGGATCGTGGGGACCCTTCTGATTCCTCCAAGTCGGTATCCGATGTTTCCTCTTGCACAGTCTCTTCCTAGGTACTTCATCAGTGGGAGCGTCCGGTGAAGTCCCTGTAGAGGAGAGGCTGCCCAATGGGGACGCCCGAGGCCCTGGGTCTTGACGGTTGGTAGAGACCTGTGGGAAAGAGGCAGAACGAGGCCCTTTAGGGGGAGGGGAAGAAAGATCCGAGGAGGTAGTGGTCTTAGCAGACATGACCTTCCTCATAGCATCGAAGGCACCAGAATCCCGGTCTGAGAAGTCTGTCGGCTCCGAAGAGGCCAGCAGCCCTCCCCGAGCCGAGATCCCCCGCTCCAATCCAGAGGACAGAGCCGAAGCCACCTGCGCCGAAGCTCCGAGGGGAAGGGTCAGAACCAAAGTATCGGTCTGACTCTCCACCCCGGAGCCAGCGAGGGCTGCTGGCACTAAGACTCCCCGGTCGGAACCGAGGAGATCAAGGTCGATGGCGCCGAGGGAAGTGGATCAAGCCTTGGCTCGGAGGGCTCTACCAACATTGGTTCTGTCTGCCCCGGCTCCGAGAGTTCGACTGGCTTCGGAGGAGGAGAAGAAAGTAGGGCTGAAATTTCAGGGCTTGAAGCGGAAAGCATTTTGGCTAGGGCCGGGTTCTCTAGCAACCTCTTAACCACTCGGTCCAGGTCCACATCAGATAGCCTCGAAGAATGGGTCGAGGGATGGGTCGAAGGAGCCGAAGATGGTACTGATTGAAGAATTGGAGACTGAGGAGTCTCCAATACCAGATCCACAACTGGGCTCCAAGGTACAGGATCGATACACGGCTCCAAGGGCTGTGGAGCCAATGAACAAACCATACCATAGGAGCTCGGACCCGATGACTTAGGCTCCGAGGACCCCTTGGATGACTTCGACCCCTTTGAAGCCTTGGAAGAAAGGTCGGTCATGTCGAACGTAGCCTGAAATTCAGGCTTCAGGAGTCCCCTATCCACCAGCTTCCTGCACCTTTCCAAAAGAACCCTGGCACTAAAGGAGTGGCAGATAGAGCACACTTCCTGCAAATGAACAGAACCCAAACAGTACACGCAGGTGGAGTGGTTGTCTGTAACAGACATTTTTTGACCACACTCACACCTTTTAAATCCAGACTTTTGCTTTTCTGACATATTGTACAATATAAATTCAGATCCCTGAATCTCAATATTAAGCAAAAAATATAACTACACACCAAGTTATCTAAGTATCTTAACTATTAATTATAGGCTATTAACTATGCACTCTACAGGATATACGTTTCTAAGTTATTTTAAAGTGACACAAGAAAAAAGCGTGCGCACACACACACAAAAGAGCTGACAGAGCCCTGTCACGCCCAAACTGGTAATAAAGGCCTACAAAACCTTTAAGAGAAAAACACTTCAAATATTTACTAAATCTACACGAACTAACTAAACACTAATTCTATAGTAAATCCACATCTATTTTAACTATATAAAGATAGAAAGTTTCCTAAAATATTCTCTATAAATATAGAAAACTTAGTCACTGGCCCGAGCTTCCTCCGACGAGCTGTAGATCCGCTGCAGCGGCAAACTAGATCTGGGGGTTTACAGTACAGCATCATGGGATATACACTAGGTCTCGAGCTTCTCTGAGAGTTTGAGCTTGAAAAGCGGCCGACTCTGCGCCAAGGGATCGGCTCCGAACCCACGTGTAAGAACAAAACGGCGAGATAGAACAACTTCACATCTTTTGTTTTGTAATATGGAGGAACAATGTATGGAATTCTCGTTGTAAGGGAAATGTATAAATTTCAGTAAATATAGTAAATGTTCCCTACTTGTGAGGCAACAGAAACTTGATGCACACAGCAGTGGGTCAGTCAGCAATCATAAAAAGTGTGCTTTCCTAACCAACCCAGTTACAAAAAAAGTACAAACTAAAATGTATAATTCTGATGTAAACAGAGGTTCCCCAAGACACATGGGCTACATTTTAATGTTTCATTATCTGTGGCGTGTACCTGTTTGTTTTATCACAAATTAATGAGATGAAACCTTGACTATCATCAGAATCATTCTCATAAAAAAATATCTGGAAATGTTCCACTGTTCTTACCAAATCTGAAAGTTTGATGTTAATGCTACAGTTGCTCGTAAACTGAAAGGGCTTTTGGTGGTTATCAGACTTGAACCAAAAAATTCAATGACAACTCCCAATTTGAAGTCATCTGCAAATTTAGTCAGCCAGAGGCCACTGACACTGGCCTTGACTTCAGGGAAGTAAATGCCAAAAAGGACTGGTCCCAGGTCCAATTTCTGAGAGATTCCATTTGTGACTGGCCTCTTTGTAGAGGTGGACTCCCCAATTCTAATTTCATGGGCCCTGTCTGTTTGTCAGCTGGCTATCCAGTGGGTGAAAGAAGGGTTTATACCTAATGTCTAGAGTTTGTCAATAATGCCCGAGTGGGGTACTGTGTCAAATGCCATGGCCAGGTCAAGGTAGACAGTGTGAACCACTTTGCCCTCATCCACTGCTTTGGTGACCTCCTCAAAGAAGTCCATTAGTTGAGTAGGAATGACCTGCCCTTGACAAAACCAAACTGGGTTGGGTCCAGTCTCTGGAGGTTTTCTATGTCATTATTGATCATGTCCATGATAATTCTTTCAATGGCTTTGCATATGAGACTATTGAGACTTGCTGGATTGTAGTTTCCAGGGTCTGTAAATGGCCCACCTCTGTGCAGAGGGATGGCACTTGCTGTTTTTCACTTGAGGCATGAAGCCTGCTTGGAGACCACAGTTAAATAGGAATTTCAGATGGCCTGATAGGTCATATGTCATGCTATTTAGAAGTCATCCTGGGATATTGTTTGGGCGCACTGATACAGTGTTCTAGGTCTTAGAGACAGCATTACGGACCTGTTCCATAGTGACAGCAAGAAGAGCTATATTTAATGGTACTTCCCAAGGGAAGACGGAGACAGAGGTAAAGTTGGAGCTGAATTTGTCAGCTAGTATGTTTGCTATGCCTGCTGGCTCAGTATTGGTGGCTCCACTAACAATGAGCACTGCACACAAATGTGTATTTTCCTTGAAGTTGCAGACATACTTAAAGAATGCCTTGTGTTTCTCCTTGTCCTGGGAGGCCAGATTTCCTCAAATGCAGCTTTGGTAGACTTTATTTGTCCACTGAATTGTTTGTTTAGTTTGATGACTGCTTTAATCCAACAGGGTGCTGCACCACCTAATTTTTGGGGTGATTTTTTTCCTTCTGTTATACAGCCTATTTATTGTACCAGGTTGGCTATTGTTTGAGTTAGTTCTGTACTTCTTCCTGCTGGGTGGGTACAGCTGCCTCTGAGCAGCTACTAACATGCTTGTATAGGGTTTTTGTGAAAAGTTCCATGTAGACAGCAGTGCACTCAGGGTTTATGGGGGCTTGAAATTTTGCCAGGTTATCACTTAATAGTAGGAAGTTAGTCTTAGAGTAGCTCCTGAATATTCCAGGGTTAGCTGGGGTTCCAGATCCTACTTTTACTTCAAAGGAGACAATTCTGCGGTCTGACCTTCCCAGAGAAGACATTACAATATGCATCACTCACCCATATTAGTGAGGAGCAGATCCAGTATGGTTGCATCCCTAGACAGTGTACGGACACAATCTGTTTGTATTTACAAAATCCAGGAATCTCTGTGCCTGTACATTTGTCATATAAGATTCCCAGTTAATAGTGGGGTAAATTAAAGTTGCCTATGCATATGGTATTGGATGGTGAGGGTTTCCAATAAGTTTAAATACATGGTATGGGTTTCCTGGGTCAGAGAGGGGTACCTATAACAAGCAAGAAAGTGGTATTGGATTTTACATATGGTGATTCTGGAAAAGCTCATGTGCATTGTCTTGTCTGACCAGCATTGAGTTATATTTATTTTTGAGGTAAATCGATACACCTCCACCTTCAGTCCCTCGTCTGTGTAGTAACTGGTCTAAATGTGTGGAAGGCATTTTAACCTTGCACCGTCGGTGTGCTCTCTGTGGCTTTAAACCACATCTCAAGTGATCTGTACAGACGTTAGCGTTCTCTAGGATGAAGAGAGCTTCTAGGGAGTGGATTTTTTGTTTAGACTCCTAGCACTGAGGAGCAACACCCTTAGATTTTCTTGGTTTTGATTTGCTATCTTGGAAATACTTTCAGTTTGGCATTGCCTAAAAATGGCACTGAGAGGAAGGTAAACATTTTAGACAATAATAGAAAGCCTACAGGGGAGAAGTGCAGAGCATCCCTGGCAAAGCAGGCTGGTCTGTTAACCATCTCCTTCCATGCTAACAAATATTGCACCCCCTTAGAATGACACCAGAAACAAAAACAATTATTATTAAAGTCGGTCACCTTTTCTTCATATTGTGGCATCATCCTTGGAGAAGGTAAAATGCTGCTCAGTGCTAAGCTTATACCAGCCTTGAAAAAGAAGTTATGTACCTACCATAACGTTCCATGTTAGTTGTCTTCATCTTGCCTTCTTTCTTGCTTGTTGGGATCGGAGCCGATCCTCGGCTCCGACTCGGCCATCTTCTATAGCTCGAGAGCTGTTTACTGGCTCGAGGCTACCCCTTATCCCATGATGCCTAGCGCTAGCTACCCAGATCTCGTTTGAAATAGCTAACCCCAGCCATAGCTACAGAATGAAACCCTTTCAAACAGAGGGTTAAACCTAAATGTCATAATCTCTAAGTCAGTAGAGGAAACAAACCAGAGAACACTCAGCCAGTGAAACCAGAACTCCTCTCAGTCCAATAGGACAGGGGGATGGAGGGGGGGGAACGCAAGAAAGAAAGAAGGCGAGATGAAGACAACTAACATGGAACGTTATGGTAGGTACATAACTTCTTTATGTTAAGTTGTCTATCTCACCTTTGTTTCTTGCTGGTTGGGACAGCATCCCTAGCACCTACGATCCTGGGCGGCTCATTGGAACAGACTCTTCAGAACAGTGGAACCAAAGTTAGCTCTACTCCTGGAGACCATGTCTAACTTGTAATGAGAAATAAAGGTATGAGGATTTGCACACGTGGCAGCGGCACAGATAGAGTCCATAGGCAACCTAGACTGTAAGGCTACAGAGGTGGCCAAAGCCCTAGTACAATGACCTTTCAGTTTGATAGACAACTCTTTGTTCCTTAGTTGATAGATGAAGGTAATAATGTGAGACAACCACCTGGACAGGGTCACTTTGAAAACTGGAAGACCTTGTTTGCCCCTAGCATAGGAAAGGAAAAGTTGGTCCGACTTTCTTATATCCTTCGTTCTATGCAGGTAAAAATGCAATTGTCTATGAACATCCAAAAGGTGTAATTTGTATTCTGCCTTGTTGGTGTGGTTAGGGAAAAACACAGGAAGGTCTATAGATTGGTTTAGATTATTTTCTGAGCAGACTTTTGGAAGGAAGGAGAGATTTGTTCTCAGACCAACCCTGTCCTTATGAAAAACTAAGTACGGAGGACGAACACTTAGTGCCTGAAGTTCCAAGACACGTCTGGCTGAGGTAATAGATACCAGAAAGAGTTTTCTCCAAGACAGAAACTTAATGGAGCAGGACGCTGCCGGTTCAACAGGGGTCATAATCAAGGAGGATAGTACCAAATTAAGGTCCCAAGGAGGAGGGGGATCTCTCACTGGGGGCCTAAGGAGAGCAGTCCCTCTGAGGAAGGCTTTACACAGCTTACGAGACATAATGTTTAGATTAGCAAACCCAACATGAAAGTTAGAGATGGCCGCTAGTTGAACACTGATTGTGGCAGAAGTGGACCCAGAATGAAAAAGCTCTGATAGGAAGTCCAAGATTTCGTGAACTGGGGCTGAAAAGGGATCTATGTTCCTAGCATTTGCCCAACAAGAGAAATGTTTCCATTTGCTAGCATAAGTCTTTCTAGTAGCGGATTTGTGAGAGGAGACAATCTCATGCACAGGTGGAGAAATGCTGGGAAGCCTGGCTAGGGTTGGAATTGGATTAACAAAGCTGTGAGCTGGAGTGTTTGGAGGGATCGATGCAGCTCTCTAGATTGATGAATTAGCAGGTCTGGAATAGGATCCGGAGTCCAGGGCTGCTCGAGGAGGTAACGGTGCAGGAACGGAAACCATATCTGTTGAGGCCAGTAGGGGGCAATGAGGATAATTTTGCAACCCAACGAAATAGCTTTCTGTATGAGTTTGGGTATAAGAGGGAATGGCAGGAAGGCATAAAGAAGTCCCGGAGGCCAATCGTGGACTAGAGTGTCTCTTCGAGGTTGACCGGGAAGCGGTAAAAGGGAGAAGTAGTTGCTGCATTTGCTGTTGAAGGGGGTGGCAAACAGATCGCGGCAAGGCTGTCCCCATTTGCGGAAGATCAGATCCGCAAATACCTGATTCAGAGACCACTCGTGAGGCATGAGAATAGCTCTGCTGAGCCTGTCCGCAATGACGTTGGACTTCCCAGGGATGTGCATCGCAATCAGAAATCGTTGGGAGGAAATCGCCCACTGCCAGAGTCTGAGTGCTTCTCCACATAGGGGGTAGGACCTGGTTCCGCCCTGCTTGTTGATGTACCACATCACTGACATGTTGTCCATTTGAATTGCAATGGTCCTGGAAGGGAGAGAGTCCTGAAGGGCTTGCAATGCTAGGGGCACGGCTCTCATCTCCAAGACATTTATGTGCAGATGGTACTCGTGAGGCTGCCAAGTGCCTTGGACTGTCCTGCCCTGATAATGCCCTGCCACCCTATCAGTGAAGCATCCGTGGTCACTGTGGCAACCGGAGGAGGCTGTATGAATGGTCTTCCCTGAGACACTAGTGGGAAGACCATCCATCAGGAAAGGTGCCTTTTGCATGTTTCTGTAATCATGATCATGTGAGACATGAGGAGCTGTTGAAAGGACCACTGTGTGAACAGAAGCCACTGAAGAATTCTCATGTGAAAACGGGCCAGAGGTATCAGAAGAATTGCTGCTGTCATAGAACCTAGAGTTTGAAGGACCAACCTGACTTGTACCGTTTTGCACTGCATGAGGATATGAATTTGCTGCCGAATTGTGGCCACTCCGTCTGGCGATAACCTTGCGGACATACGTCTTGTATCTAAATCTGCTCCTATATAGGTAATAGATTGACAGGGCGATAAGGCAGATTTTTCGAAATTTATGGTAATGCCTAGCTGGGCACAAATTGTAATTGTACAGTCCCTGGCTTGAAGGAGTTGATGCCTGGTAGTAGCAGTAAGGAGCCAGTCGTCTAGATATGGAAACACCTGGAATCCTCAACATCTCAGGTGAGCCGTGACTACTGCCATGCATTTGCTGAACACCTTGGGGGCTGTGGTGAGACCAAAGGGCAGAGCTCTGAACTGGTAATGACTGGCTCCCAGCCGGAAGCGAAGGAACCTCCTGGAGTGCCTGTCCATTTTGATGTGATAGTACGCATCCTGAAGATCTATTGAGCACATCCAATTGTCCTGACCCAAAAAGGGGAGAATGGACTGTAGCGTGACCATCCGAAACCTTGTTCTTTGGACAGACTTGTTTAGTCTGCTGAGATCCAATATTGGTCTCCAGTCCCCTGTCTTTTTTGGTACCAAAAAGAACCTTGAGTAAGTTCCGGATCCGTGTTGGTCTGCTGGGACTTCCTGGATAACACTTTTTTTCTAGCAGTCTTGAAACTTCTATGACTGCTTGGGCCCTCAGATTGGGTGGAACAACTGGAAGGGATTTGCTTGACGGTAAGGGGGGGTTGAAAGAAGGGAATGATGTATCCTCCGGATATGATTGAGTGTACCCATTTGTCTCGCATTAGGTTTTGCCAGGCTTTTGGGTACAGTGATAGTCTTCCCCCGACTGTCTCCAGAGGCGGGCAGCCGGGCAACCCTTCAGGGATGCTGGAAGGGCTTGTCAGAGAAGGATTCTCTGTTGCCCTGGTTCTGCGGACCCCCTCTGCCCCGAGGGCGGCATCTGTTGTTGCTGTTTCCTCCTTTGCCCCTGGAGGAAAAGTCACTACGTGTATCAGGCGAGGCTCCCTGGGATTTCCGAAACCACATTTTACCACTCTTCTGACCCTTGAGATATGGTCTGGAAGGAGTGGAAAAATGGACTCTCACGGCAGAGAGACTCTTGCTTTCCTGTTCACATCTAGTCAGTGTCTTTCACCTGTTGTCCAAAAAGAAAGGAACCGTCAAAGGGAGTGTTGGTGAACGATGCTCTAAAGGGTTCTGCAAAATTACACAGCCGCATCCGTGTGTGTCTCCTGAGGGCCACGCCTGTACCTGCGGCACTACTCACACCACTGGCTGCATAGGAAATGAGCCTCATGGAGGAGTTGACTACCGAATTAAGGGTCGCCAGCTGAGAAGCCACTTTAGCTTGAACCCCTTCAGCTGATGGATCCTGAAGGGAATCTCTGAGCTCTTTCAGGAGATCCCTCTGAAGCCTGGTAAAATGGCATAAGTAATTCAGTGACCTCGTGGAAAAGGTCGCTGAAGCAAACATTTGCTTCCCGTATCTACCCATGGTCCTAGACTCCTTGTTAGGAGGAAGGACAGAGGAAGAAGTTTCCGCTAACTCCTTTTTAGTGGCTGCTGCTACCACCATGGCATCTACGGGAACACCCTTAGTAAGAAAGTGTTTATCAGGGGATGCAGAGATAAACTTGCCGGGTCTCCTCGGGGTTGGTTCCACTGTATCTGGAGCTGACCAAGCCCTTTGAGCCACCACTGACATTAGTGGATCGAAATGCGGAGACACCCAGGATTTGGAAGGTCGGGAACCGAACGCATCCAGGAATACAGATTCGTCCTCAGTAGGGGCTAGGACATTCCAGTTCCCCCTCTGCTTAAGCATCTCTAGGATGTCCGAAAAGGAAACATCTTCAGAGGGGGATCTCTGGGACCCTTCGGATTCATCCAAATCCGTATCCGAAGTGACAGACTCGGGGGAGTCAATGTGCTTCCTCTTGCACTTCTTCTTCCGAGGGGGCTCCTCTGAATGATCAGGGGAGGCCTCGGAAGAAGAGGAAACACCCAATGGGGTGCTCTGGAGCACCGGTTCTCCATGCTTGGGGTCTGGAGGAGGGGCAGAGGTTGACACAGGCACTAAAGGGGACGGAGCCAGTGAGGTCGAAAGTGGAGCTGACTCAGAGGCCAGTACACTCCTCATGACATCGAAGGCGTCCCTGCCACAATGCAGAGAAGGCTCCGGTTCCGAGGAAACCGGAATCCTCCTCTGCACCGAGGCCGATGTAGGAGCTGAGCCCACCTGTGCCGACGCTCCGAGAGGGAGAAAGGGGTCGGAACAAGGGTCCGATGCCACTAGCCCCCTCGGAGCTGATGAGGGAGTCTCGGAGCCCAGATCCCTCGACTGATGGCACCATCGAGGGGACTGGAACCGAAGGAGAAATAGTTATCAGTGCTGACGGTTCCACGATTCGAACCCCAACAAACTTCGGCTCCGAGCTCAATGGATTCGGAGGAGGAACATCAATGGAAGCGGACGGAGCTGACACCTGTTGAGGAGGGATGGACAACATTTTGGCCAGTGCCTGAGACTTCAACAACCTAATGACCACACTCTCCACGTCGTGATTCGAGAGCCTAGAGGACCGAGAAGAGTGGGAGGATCTATGACTGCGGACACTCTGCAACAGGGGAGACCGAGGAGCTGAATGTATAGACTCTACAGAAGGGGACCTCGGCCTCTTGTGGGTCCACGACGGCTCCGAAGGTACTGGTGGAGCCGATGGGGAGGTAGTCTCCTCGGTTCCAACCAGAACTGAAGTAGTAGGTAAGGCTTGGGCCAATGACGGCTCCGAGCTGGGAGCCGACGACTTGGTCGGTTTAGGAGATTTCACAGGCTGAGCCTTGGCCAGTGAATCCTGGGGCTTAAGAAGACCCCTCAAAATAAGCTTATTTTTGCACTCCTGCAGAACTCTTGGGCTAAATGCATGGCATACAGAATAAGAGTCCTGCAGGTGCACTGTGCCTAAGCAATAGATGCAAGAAGTGTGCCCATCTGTCAGAGACATTTTCTGACAGCATGAGTCACACTTCTTGAATTCAGACACCTTGGATTCCTTAGACATATCCACAACTAGAAAGATACTACACTAAATTGTTTTGGCCAAAGGCCGAACAGCAAAAAAACTAAAACCAGACACTAACCATAACAAACAAAAAAACACACAGTATACTACAGTTAAAGATAGTTTTAGTTTTTTTTTTTTTTTTAAACTAGGAAGCCTCTAACTTAAACGGCTACCTAACAAACTGAAAGAAGAAAAAGCTCAACCTCAAACGCTACCTACAAAAGGATAGAGGGAGGGGGAGAACTTTCTAACTTAAACGAGTTCTAAGGGAAAAATACACTGAACTACAACAAATAGTTAGCGACTATTATTTTAAAGAAACTACCAGAAAAATCCCTAATCTGGCAGAAAAAGTAGTTCAATAAAACTTATACGAGCTTGAGCCAGTAACAACGAACCACGCAGCTGAAGCGGCAAACAAGATCTGGGTAGCCAGCGCTAGGCATCATGGGATAAAGGGTAGCCTCGAGCCAGTAAACAGTTCTCGAGCTATAGAAGATGGCCAAGTCGGAGCCGAGGATCGGCTCCGATCCCAACAAGCAAGAAACGAAGGCGAGATAGACAACTTAACATCACATATTTTGAGAGTTCCATGACATCTCTCTTCATATGGTCTAGTAAGATACATCTCAGGTTATTTACACCCACATGGACTATGACAGAGTCATACTGGTACTTGTGGTACAATGACCTGAGTATGTGCGTAATGTGGCAGATCCTGGCCCCTAAGCAACTGACTGTGACTTTCACCTTACTCAGCCTGGTGAGAGGGACATTGGTGCGTGTCTCACAATGGAGTCTCCAATGACCAGAATGTTGGAATGTGTGGTGGCTTGCCTTATGGGCTTAGAAGTAGAGGCTCCATGAGATGTGGCTTTATATGTTGGTGTGAGTGTTGTTCTGAAAAAGTGCATTCGGGGCTGCTGAGGGTGTCTGTTATGCACACTTCATCTAGCAGGTATTTGGAGTTCAAGAAGGTTACATTTAAGTGACTCGGCATATGTGGGTCTGCTTTGAATTGTGTGTGATGGATGCCGCATGTGTACTACTGACAACCTTATTGACGTTAGGACTACTTTTCTGTGAGAGATTTACATCCATTGACATTGTGTAAATATATCTCTCTCATACCACATCAATTTGATTGAGAATTAACTGTCCGTCAGTAAACATGAAGCAGTTTCGACATTACCTCAGGATATCCATATTCGCCAAGATGGCAATGGAGATAGTTAGAAAGTTCATATCCATGGCAAAAAAAACAACTTTTTATTGATTAGACACTAAGAGTGAGAATATACATTAATGTCAGAAGTATCCGGTTTGCAACTCTTGGGGCAGTGTTTGCCACTGCAACCTAGCTGTGCTGTGTGCAACTAGGTATTGGAGAATTTTCAATGGTGCTTTAACAGGACAAATGTCATCTCAAGGTGTCTGTGTATGTACAGGGCACTGCCAAACACTTGAGGTGAAACTAATACTTACAGCCTGATTATTTATGAAGTATTTAGGCAGATATTCTGAAGTTAGAAACAGATCAAGCAGTACTTACTGAAAGCAATGAATTAGCTCATCAAAAATGATGAAAAAAGGGGAGTTGCATGAATGGCTACTACTAACCCTCATCTCATCACAGCTTCACTCTGTTGGCATAAATGCTCCTTTACTTCTTCTCTCATCAGAAGCAAAATGTTAGCACCAATCCCAAGATGAGAAGTAGATCAGAGGCTGTTTGGTGATCTACAGTCTTGTCCTACATGATGCAAGGATCTATAGGCTTGATGTAGCCTTTTCCTGGTAGATACCTTAAATAGCAACCATACCAGTCAGGAAAGTGAAATACAGACACTCACTGCTCGAGCAGAAACACTCAGGAATCAATGCACTCCGCTCCTTCTCTCTCACCCGGAGCAAAATATAAGCACCAATTCCAAGCTTGTACCTATGAAGCAGTTTATTAGGCTTTCTGGTGATCAGAAGTCTCCAGGAAATAATGTTCTTTCTCTCACCAGAAGCAAAACAGAAGCACTAATCCCAAGATGACTACTGACAGGCAGAAAGTGGGCTCTCCAACAACTGCTGGTCTTGGGCTAGATGTTGAAGATTTTCAAGCTAAGATGGAAAAAAAAGTGTTAATATCATAAGAGCTGCAGTGTGCACTAAGCAGTTATCTATGAAAGACGGGGTACCCTCAGCTTTAGCTATCTAAGTGGACAGCCACTAACTTTAAAAAAGCACGTATATTTTAAAGGGGGTGAGTAATTCGTATTCTGGTTCTATAGAATACAGTGAGATGGCCAATAAATTTAAATAGTTACAAAAAAGAAAAAAGCCTCCAAGGAATAAACTGTGCTATCAAACCAACAAAGGATTGAAAAAGTAATAAAGCACAAAAACACAGCCAGGAGCATAAAATCCACGGAATTTAATAAAACAAGAGCTATCACACAACAAAACAGTGCTTCATCAGACCACAGAATTCACTACACTAACTTCTACTTGAAATATAAAACATTCAATGCAATTAATTCAACCTGACCAATGAAAAAACAGCAGATAAAACCCTGCTGTTATTTCATTGGTCAGGCTGAATTAATTGCATTGACTGTTTTACATATCAAGTAGTAGTTAGTATAGTGAATTCTATGATCTGATGAAGCACTATTTTAGTGTGTGAAAGCACTTACTTGTTTTATTAAATAACATGGATTTTATGCTCCTGCTGTGTTTCTGTGCTTTATTACTTCTTCAATACAATAAATGTAAATAGATGAAGGGGACTGATTTCACAACATGATAATTCTGTGCTTACTGAACAGCCAATGAAAAAAGAGAGGGAAGGATATATGTGGTCAAATTAACATAAGACACAGTTAACTAGAAAGACAGTTGAGTTTAAAACACACCACCACCAGGGTGAGAGGGTGGGGAAAACTTAATTTCTGTGTTACTCACAAAAGCTACAGCTGTGGTCTCTTTCCTAGTTTAAATATTCTGCAAACTACTGCTTGCAGAGTTCATTTACAAACAATCACAAAGGACAGAATGGATTTCTTATTAACAGCCCAAGAGCACTGCCTCACAACATCTTTTAGTATGGAAAACCACCACCACTCAGATGAAGCGGAGGTGTGCCAATACACAGAGATAGGCACAGGTGCATTTAAGGTTCTTTCAACTGATAACCACTCTCCATTTATATACCAGAGGCCACATAGAAACATAGTGGAACTCTGCCTTCTCCTGGCAAATGGATTAAGAGAGTACAAGAAAGTACAGTTGTGTGCACTTACCATAAATGCAGATGTTAGAGTGTACTCACTGTTGCAGTCATTACATTTGGGTAATCTGCTTGCAAGTTGCCCTCAGTCGGCCTGATTAACAAAGTCTTGGGTCCTGCGTCAGTTGTTGCCCCTTCTTCCATGACATCAGGTCGTTAGGGGTATAAAACATGCAGCCAATGCCATTACATCAGTTTTTCTTGCTCCAGATGTCAGGTGCCCCCCTAATGGGGAGCAATTACACATAAAAACACAAAGGTATACCTCCAACAAAAAAGTAAATACATCAAAAAGGCTTTTAAGCATAGTAAAGGAAAGTAGAGGTATAGCCAAAAGAAGTTATGGGGAAGGAGGGAGGGTAACCAGGACTGTAACAGTGAATACACTCGGACATCTACATCTACATCTACGGTAAGTGTACACAACTGTACCATGTTCTTCGTGTTTCACTGTTGCAGTCATTACATTTGGGTAGATTCCCAAAGCTATGGTTGGGAGGAGAAGTTTAGAAAGCATTAGGGCCCTGCAAGACTGCAGTGGCAAAGCCAGCTCTGGATTTAGAGAAAATTGGCAAATGGTAATGCTTGGTGAAAGTATGTACAGAACTCCAGGTAGCAGCTCCTAGGATGTCCCTGGTAGGAACGCCTCTGAGAAAGGCTGTAGAAGTACATGCAGCCCTGGTGGAGTGAGGTCTGATCCCCTGGGGGATAGGTTTTCCATGCTGTTTGTAGCAGAAATTAATGCAATGGCTTATACATTTAGAAATGGTTTGTTATGAAGTAGCCTTCCCCTCTGCCCCTGCAGCAAATGCTACCAGCAGTTCAGATTTTCTTTGAGGTTTAATCCTGTCCAAGTAGAATCTAAGTTGTCTGTGCACATCCAAGGAAAGCAGAATCCGTTCCCCTTTGTTGTGTGGATTGGGAAAGAAGGTTGGCAAATGAATGGACTGATATAGAGCTACGCTGGAAACCACCTTGGGCATGAAGGATGGATTGGTTCTGAGTGATACCCTGTCCACATGAAAGATGATGAAAGGCTCCACTGCCATAAGGGCCTGTAATTCAGATATCCTTCTAGCTGAAGTGATTGCTAAAAGGAAAGCTGTTTTCCAAGAAAGAAATTTTAAGTCTGCAGTAGCAGCTGCCTCGAAAGGAGGGAGAGTTAGTTTCTCCAATACAAAGTTAAGGTCCCAGGCTGGGGTTGGAGCTCTCCTGGGTGGTCTCAAATTTTTGGCCCCTCTGAGGTACTGCTTGAGCAGTGGATGAGAGAAGAGGGGAGGTTCTGTGTTATAATGAGCTGAAATGGCTGAGGCTTGGATTTTAATGGAGGAAAAAGGCAGGCCCTTGTGAAGCATCTCAGTTAAGTATTGTAAAATTTGAGGTAAATTGGGCGCTGCTGTGCTCATCCCTTGAGATTGGTTCCAGGCACAGAATCTTTTCTATTTTTCAGCATAAGATTTTCTAGTACTAGGCCTCCTTGCCTCTAAGATGACATCCATCACAGGTCTGCTGAGGGATGGTGAGTTAGAATTTAAGTAATTAGCCAGACTGCAAGGTTCAGTGTTGGAAGCTGAGGGTGCAGAATCTGGTTTTCCTGCTGAGACAGAAGGGAAGGAGTCTGAGGCAGGTGCCATGAAGATAACCGTGACACACTGCTCAGGAGGGGGTACAAGTGCTGGAGCAGCCAGTCTGGAGCAATCAAAATCATCCTTGGCTTGTCCTGTTTGACTTTTAGTAGTACTTTGGAGAACAGAGGCGGGGTGGGGGGAGGGGGCATAGACTGATAGGTTTTTCCAGCTAAAGGACAGAGCATCCACTTTCCGGGCTTGTTTGTGGGGAGTCCTTGTGCAAAATTTGTAGTTCTGGGGGGAGGCAAACAGGTCTATATTCAGGCTCCGCCATTAACTTGTCAACATGCTGAAAATCCTTGGTTCGAGTTTCTGCTCGTGTGGGTCCATATGGTTTCTGCTTAGTCCGTCTGCCAGTGTATTTAACTTTCCTGGCAGGAACTGAGCTTGTAGGTGCATTTGGTAGCTCAAGGCTGTGTTCCACAATGCCATGGCTAGTCTGCAGAGGGGGGTAAGAATGTGTACCAGATAACCATGGTGTTGTCAGTCTTTACCATTAGTTGTCCTGGAAGAATGTAGTCCTTGAAGGCTGTCAGAGCATTCTGTACAGCTAACATTTCTTTTTGATTGATATGCAGGTGCATTTGACTTGGGTTCCATTTGCCCTGAATGCACTTCCCTGCCAGGTGAGCCCCCCCCCCCCCCATGCATAGTCTGATACATCTGTTGTTAGGGTTTGGGCAGCAGGGGGTAGTGTGAAAGGTAGTCCCTTGTTTTGGTGGCAGGCATCTGCCCAACAAAGGAACTCTAGGCATACGCAAGGTATGATAGGAATCACTGTTTATAGGCTGTGAGAATGTTGACTCCATAGGCTTTTTAAATACCACTGTAGTTTCCTCATATGCAGTCTTGCATATGGAATTAGAAGAATGCAGGAGGCCATGAACCCCAAGGCTTGCAGTATTTGTCTTGCAGATAGCAGGGTTTTTGTGGCCACTTGTTTGAAGTACGTTGTCAAATGAGTTTGCTTTTCTGGCGTGAGGTAAGCCATCTGCGAAGTTGTATTCAAGCTTGCTCCCAGGAATGTAATTTGTTGATAGGGTACCAGTTGTGATTTCTTTTCGTTTATGGTGTACCCCAGACCCTTTTTACAAACGCCAGTTGATTAAAAAGTATGTCCTGGCTTTCTGCCTGAATTAGACAATGGCCCAGATATGGGTATATTTGAATACTTCTTTGCCTGAAAAATGCAATGACTGGAGCTAGGTACTTTGTGAAAACAAAAAAGACACCAAGGAGCCACAGGTAGCAAAAGTAGTTCCAACACAATTGTGTTTGAATAGGTTCAAAGCACGTCACTCGCAATTGAGGAAATGTTTAAAGCAAACTGCTGAACAGAAGAACACTTCCACAAACCACTTTTAACGTTTTATTTCAAATCTCGTTTTCGTCCACAACTTCATCAGAAATAATGAATACCCAACTATCCCCTCCTATATACAACCATCAATTAAAAAAGTGTATACGTCAATTGGTTCAATATAAAAATTGTTAAACAAATCAAAAGAACAACAACAAATGAAGTACCCAATTAGCATTCAAAGTAAATACAAAAATATCTAAAAGCACCATGGTTAAAATACTCTCATTGTGTACGTGTTTTCCCAACTCAAAGTACAAATTGCAACCATTGACAAAGCATGGTTTCTGTTACCAAAGCAAAAATACATTTAGTTATGTTGTAAAATGTATAAATGAATAAATACATACCAAAAGTATTTCCAATTTTATAGTTTAGCTGCTCTCAATTTAAGTATTGGTGCCAGGGAGACCATGTCATTAAGACCTGATTATTAATACGGGTTTCAAATGGACCCGTAGTGAGTTTTCCATTTACAATTATTCATCTTTACCAGTTAATGATGTCACATTTAATTTGTTTTCGAAAGGCTTTGGGTTTATTCCAACTCAAAGGACAAATATGTTTAACCTACTGATAGATTTGAAACTATTTATTAGAAACAGGAATTTAGAATTATTATTTCATGGTAATAGTATTTGTAGCCAAACCAATAATCTAAGACGTAAAAGCACATTTAACCCCCCGCTACACCCCCAACTTAAAAACCTTGAGAATGTCCTTGAGCATACATTCAGAAAAGCACTTTCACATAATTATGTGAAGTACAATTTAACATTAGAAGAGAAAAACCTGCTGGATGTAATTAGTAAGGACAAGAATCTCCGAGTGATGAAACCAGACAAAGGAGGGGGTGTTGTATTTATGGAACAAATGTCATATGAGGGTAAAATGTTGGAAATTCTTAATAACTCAGACAAATATGTTAGAATTTCTATAAATTAAATCAACATAGCTTATAAGAAGATTTATTTGCTTTTGAATGACTTGCTTTTGGAAGGTCTTATTGACCAAGCCACGTACAGATACCTTAATGTTGATAAGCCAAGGGTACTAGTGATCTTTGGTATTCCAAAAATTCACAAAGATGTTAATGATCCACCATTAAGAGCAATTGTGGCAGCAGAGAGCTCTGTCACTGCTCCCTTGGCTAAATACGTGGACACAAAAATCAAAAAATTGGTCTCTAATAACCAGAATATTCTTAAGGATTCCTGGGACCTACTTAGAAAATTAGACCATTCCTTGTGTTCCGATGAACTTTCTTTTGGAACAATGGATGTAGTGGACCTTTTTACAAGCATACCCCCATGATATTGGGTTGGAATGGCTTGAAGAAATGCTCATTAATTACAATGGGCTCACTAATAATGAATTTAGAACAGTGTTGGTCCTCATGGAAATTGTACTAAAATACAACTTTATTTTCTTTGCTGGTGAATATTACAAACAGGTGAGAGGTGTAGCAATGGGGGCCCCTTGTGCTCCAACATATGCAAATATCATCATGGCATATTGGGAGAACAATTTCTTGCTGA
Source organism: Protopterus annectens (assembly GCF_019279795.1). Taxonomy (NCBI): domain Eukaryota; kingdom Metazoa; phylum Chordata; order Ceratodontiformes; family Protopteridae; genus Protopterus; species Protopterus annectens. The sequence continues at coordinate 1,102,503,269 of NC_056733.1, forward strand.
ATTCTATCTACAAGGAGAAATGGTTTCTTTATGGTAGATTTCTAGATGACCTTTGTTTTCTATGGAGAGGAGATGAAGCTTCTTTTGTCGACATGGTCAACTACCTTTGTGGCACTACAATCTTTTTGGATTTTACCTATAAGTTTGACAACGATACCTTGAACTACTTAGATATTACTATTACTAAAAAAGACAAACATTTTGTTTCAAAAATATTTAGGAAAGAAACCTTCTCGAATTCCTACCTCCATTTTACAAGCTCTCACCCTTTTTCTCAAAAAAGAGTGGTGCTCAAAGGACAGTTGGTAAGAATCAGTAGAATGTCCTCCGAAGATGAACAATTTGGTAAAGAGGGTGAGTGGTTAAGGGTTCAGTTTTTGAATAGGGGTTACCCTAATGACCTTACTGATGAAGTTTACAAAGAAGTGTGTTTGGGCAGGAATTCTAGATTTGCTCCGATTCTGGGTACTAGTTGTACGCAATTGGGTCCATCTAGTAAGCCTCAAGTTCTAGACACTTACACCAACAGTATGGTAACCACTTTTGATGGACAATCAGCCCTTATCAGAAAAATTATGGATAGGGAATGGGAGAATTTTTCAAAAATCTCGGATTTAAACATTTTTTCTAACAAATTGAAATTTGTCTATAGAAAAGGAAGAACAATAAAAAAACATCTGGAAAATGGCTATATGGGTTTAAAGTCCAAAAAGTCCTCTAATAAGAAAGGTTTATTTAAATGTGGTGCATGTAAACATTGTTCAAACCTGTTGGTTGGAGAGAGTTACTATTTGAGTGCAAAGCACAAGAGGCTGTATTTAAATTCCTTTGTCAATTGCAATACGAATGGTATTATTTATTTAGCAGTGTGCATGGCTTGCGGCTCATTTTATATAGGAAAGAGTGAAAGAAAGCTCAAACAACGAATTTATGAGCACCTATATGAGATCAGAACAAAGAAGGATAGTAATGCACTTTATAAATATTCTTGCCATTGTACTAGGGCTAAATTCCAATTTTTTGTTTTGGAAGTGGTAGAGAGTGATCCTAGGGGTGGTATGTGGGAGACTAGAGTTGAATACAGGGAGCTTTTTTGGCAAATTGTGCTAGAGTCAACTAAGCTCCCAGGTCTTAATGACATGGTCTCCCTGGCACCAATACTTAAATTGAGAGCAGCTAAACTATAAAATTGGAAATACTTTTGGTATGTATTTATTCATTTATACATTTTACAACATAACTAAATGTATTTTTGCTTTGGTAACAGAAACCATGTTTTGTCAATGGTTGCACTTTGTACTTTGAGTTGGGAAAACACGTACACAATGAGAGTATTTTAACCATGGTGCTTTTAGATATTTTTGTATTTACTTTGAATGCTAATTGGATACTTCATTTGTTGTTGTTCTTTTGATTTGTTTAACAATTTTTAAATTGAACCAATTGACGTATACACTTTTTTAATTGATGGTTGTATATAGGAGGGGATAGTTGGGTATTCATTATTTCTGATGAAGTTGTGGACGAAAACGAGATTTGAAATAAAACGTTAAAAGTGGTTTGTGGAAGTGTTCCTCTGTTCAGCAGTTTGCTTTAAACATTTCCTCAATTGCGAGTGACGTGCTTTGAACCTATTCAAACACAATTGTGTTGGAACTACTTTTGCTACCTGTGGCTGCCTGTGGCTCCTTGGTGTCTTTTTTGTGTTTGTTTTGTGGACACCTTCCTGGGTTGGTTTTATTACTTTGTGAAAACCCTGGGTGCAGTAGATAAGCCAAATGGCAGTGCAGAGAACTGACAGTGCATGTAGCCTGCTTTGAAGCGTAGGTATTTTCTGCAAGATTCCCTGATTGGGATATGCAGGTATGCTTCTTTTAGATCTAATGTTGCCAACCAGGCATTTTTGCCTAGCATAGGAAGTAATTGGTGAACAGTCAGCATCCTGAATTTTGGAATCTCCAGAAAGGTGTTAGACAGGTCCAGGATAGGACGCCATGAATTGTCTTTTCTGGGTACCAGGAAAAGTCTCGAGTTGAAACCTTGTCCCTTTTCCTCTTCTGGTACCAGTTGAATAGCCCCCATGCTTGAGAGAGAAAGTACTTGTTTTTGGGCCTCTGCCCACTGATTTGGGGGAAGGTCCAGCCACCCACTTAGTGTTGACAGCGTGTGGAAGTGAAATCTGTATCCCTGTGGCACTATATTTAAAACCCATTTGTCCTGGGTGATGAGTTCCCAATTCTTTGCATGAAGAGCAATCTTTTCCCCCAAAGGGGCAGTCAGTTGATAAGTGCTTGGAAATTTAAAAGGAAGTCATTGAGACAGTTTACCATAGGCAGGGAATGAGAGATATCATTGTGTCCAAGCTGTGGCTGTGTTGAGACCATACACTTTTTAGGTACCACTGTCATTTCCTCATATGCAGCTTTGCACATGGTATTAGTAGAATGCAAGATGCCATGAAGCCCAAGGCCTGCAGAATTTTTCTTGCAGTTAATTGGGCCTTTGTTGCCATTGTTTTGAAATATTGAGTCAGTTGTAGTTGTTTGTCTGGCGTCAGATAAGCCTTCTGGGCCATTGTATTCAAGCTGGCACCCAGGAATGTCATATTTTGTGAGGGTACTAGTTTTGACTTCTTTTCGTTTACTGTGTACCCCAGGCAATTTAGTAGATGTTTCACAAAAGCCAGATGATGTAATAGAATGTCCTTGCTTTCTGCTTGGATAAGGCAATTGTCCAGGTATGGGTATATCTGAATTCCTCTTTGTATGCAGTATGCAATTACTGGTGCCAGGCATTTTGTGAAGACTCTGGGCGCAGTAGATAAGCCAAAGGGCAGTGCAGAGAATTGGTAATGGGTTGAACCTGCAATGAAACGGAGGTATCTTCTGCAACTTTCTCTGATAAGGTCCAACGTTACTAGCCATGCTTCCTTGCCCAACATGGGAAGAAGCTGTAGTGTTAGCATCTTGAATTTGGGTATTTGCAAGTAAGTGTTTAGAATTGAAAGGTCCAGAATTGGTCTCCAGGCATTGTCCTTTCTGGGCACTAGAAAGAGTCTTGAGTAAAATCCTTGACCTTGCTCTCGAGTAGGTACCAGATGAATGGCTCTCATGTCCATGAGAGCTGTAATTTGTTTTTGTGCCTCTGCCCATTGACTTTGTGGCAGGTTTGGCATTCGTCTTTTCATTGGCAAGGTGTGAAAGTGGAATCTGTATCCTCGTGAAATTATGTCTAGGACCCATTTGTCCTTTGTGACAATGTGCCAGTTGTCTGAAAAAAGTGCGAGTTTTCCTCCCAAGGGGGCTGCCAAGAGAGTGTTGCTTGGCCAGATGAGGTGCAAGTCATTGAGTTTGCCTTCTGGTAGATTGGGACCTGTCTTCTCCTCCCTTCTGTGTTGTAGTGCCCCATTGACAAGATTTGTACTGTGCTTGTGGTTGTCCTCTTCCCCTTGGACGTCTGTATTTACTCCTCTGTGGTCTGTCTGTAGCTGGAAAGGACCAATTTGTTGTTGGTCAGTTTCTGCTGAAGCAAGGGGGCTGTACCTGTAGGAAATCTTTGCCTTATCCTCCATTTTCTTTAAGACGACTTCTGCTTAATCTCCAAAAAGAACATCCTGCTGTAAGGGAGCATCTAGAAGTTTTGCTTTAACATGATCAGGTAGAGTTTGTTCCTGTAACCAAGCATGCCTACGTATAACAGACCCAGTGACAGCTGCCCTGCAGGAGGCCTCCAAAGAATCAAACCCACATTGTAAGGTATGTTTGCCCACCTGTTCAGTGGCATGCAACAGAACCTGCATTTCTTTCAATTCAGATTGCTGAGAGAGTAGTCATTTCTTGCTTTAACTGAGAGATTAGAAATTGCTGATACTTAAGCATGTGAAACTGGCAATTTAGTGCCCTCATAGCTAGAGTGGCTGAGGTGTAAACCTTTTTCCCCCACCTGTCTAGTGCTCTGGAATCCCTCTCAGAAGGTACAGGATTTTTAGCCATAGAAGCCTTAGCCCCCTTGGGACCCTGGGAGGTAGTCTCTGGGTCAGCAACAGGGCTTTTGTAAAGAACTTTGTGGGAATCGGGCACTCTAATATCTGTCAGGCTTAGCCGGAGCAGGAGGTAGAGAATCAGGGTTAAAACTGGATTCTAAGTAAACATCATCCACAATGTCTAAAACTGGTGGGATGGCAAGTGGTCTGTGTTGGGGGAGTAAAAGAAACTCTCTGAGCCTTTTCTTCAAGTCAGAGTAATCCTGACCTTCCCAGTGAAAATGTTCCCTCATAGTGTGTAAAGTTTCCCCAAAGGAGTAGTCTTCAGGAGAAGAGGCTGAGGGAATGGAATCCTCAGCATCAGAATCTTCATAAGGGGAGAAGGAGTAATCTTGGTCCTCAGAGGAGTCTGAAGAAATGGACACTTGTTCAGAGGATGCATAATCTTCCTCTTGTCTAGGCCTTTTGTCAGGAGGGGGCTGGGAACCCCTGATTAAAGTGATCAAATCTTCAGCCATTTTGAGCATCTGTTTCTCAGGCATGGGGCCTTGAACAGGGGACTGAAGTGCAGTCTTTTTAGATTTAATAGGAGTCTTCATCTTAGAATATGATTTAAAGGTGAGCATCGTCGGTCTGAAAACGCCTTCAGAAACCGATGGCGTTTCTGCAGCACCATCTTTTTCAGTAATGTCGTCGGTAGGGCCTGAACTAAATGGCTGCGTCGGCCTGGTACATTCCGTCAAAAATTCTGAAGCGGTCTTGGGTTCCAGATCTGCGGTAGTCAGGGGCTGCGTCTGAGCCTCACCGAATACCGGAGACTTGCTGCTGCCTAAAGCACTATGCAACATGACTCCATACTCCTATCCATGAAAGATAACCACCTGTGTATAAATCTGTCTGAATGTGAAGTGAAATAAAAAAAATTATCACAGTAATGCATTCCGACGTGTTGCTCATAGAGACTGCAATGCACCTACAAAAGCTACAATAACCATCTGTCCCCACCTCTAAGTTTTCATTTTGAGAAAAGTAAAAGAAATAATGACCATGCTGCCTTCTACCTAAATACAAGATATAGCATCCCTCTGTGCAAGCTTACAAGGTTTGATTGTAAAGAAACGTAAATAGTGAACACACCATCCTCAACCTTTATCAAACCACAACAATCATGCAATCATATAAGTAAGATTTTGCTGTTTTTGCATTCACCCTCAGACTGCCCCCACACCAAAAAAAGAAAATCAGATGGCCACATCTGTTGATCAGCTTTTACATATGATCACTAAGATGCCAATCATACATAAAGGCTGCTGTAATGTACTGCACTTGCTTCAACATCCCAATATCTGCTGTTAAAAAATTATTCTGTGGAGAGTATACTGTTACCAGGCCACTATTAGTAGCACCTGACTGCCTGCCAGTATTAAAAGAAAGAAACTTTTGCAATCCAGACCTTCCTAAGTGTGATACATCTCAAACAGAGCATTCCCTTCCTTCTACAGACCATCACTATGCAAATGACTACAGATTCCAGCTACTGTTGGGAATTTTACTTCCACCACTACCCATCACATCCAGTCTTCTAAGCCTCCAGTCCTCTGACAAGCATGGACTCTCTGCACTCCAAACCAACCTTGCTCAAAATCTGTGGGGTTTTTGCTCCTTGAGGCTCTCAAATTCATTGTCTAGAATTGTAGGTAGGATAGAATAGAAAGCCTACAAAATTAGTGGTCAGGTGTGGATCAAATATGAAAGAGTACATCAGTCATTGCTGCTTTTATTCTGGCAGCTGCACAAGCTTTTACAGACATTTCTTTACATAAAAAATGGGACTCTTCTAAAGACCCAGGTAAATCCTCTACATAAAGGTGTCTCCTCTACAGACTCAAATATAGGCTCATGAGTTAAAGCTACGCAATGTATCACAGCCAAACCCATTTATGCAGACATGAGAAACTTAACTGGGCTAGTCCTCAACTCAGTTTGGTTTTATGAAGGGCAGGTCCTGTCTCCTGAACCTAGTAAACTTCACAGATAAGGTTACAGAGCCTGTGGACAACAGTCACTCCCTGAAAAATGCTTATCTTGACCTAGCCAAGGCTTCTGACACTATCCCCTATGCTAGTTGGCATTATTGAAGTATTAGATAAAATTTAATGTAAACCCCTACACTGTTGGCAGGATTGCAAATTCGCTATCCAACAATCCTGATATAATAAAGTTGCTGGCATCCTCCCTGAATAAAAACTTTTAATTAGCTGGGTACACAGAGTACATAGGAGTTGCAAAGGTATGGTCCACAAAAGGCAGTTTTTTCAGTGCTATTCCAGAGCACTACAGGTTTACAAGATTTTTCAGCACAACAGGAGAGAAAACAAAATATTAATGGACGTATTCAGCACCATTGCGAATTTTTCATACATGTTGAATGACACCATGACAATTAACACACTGAAACAATTGCGCAAAGATAAAGTACAGGCTGAGGCAGCGTGCAATGTATATACAGTTTTTAAAGAATGACTACAATTCCAGAAACTTACTGCTTAAATGAAACCAAACTTAAGTGATGCCTTTCTATTGGGCAGACAATTTCTCTCTCTGACAAAAATCAATATTAATTCCAAATAAAGGTAACAATTATTTTACTAAAACAGCTCTTAACAGTGATTACAAATATGTGGAAAATACAAAATAATCTTAAAACCAAATGGAAATGTTTCAGCTACACTAAGTCTGGCTTTATTCAAGGCAGGGACATCAGCTTGTCAAGTCATACATTACAAACAAATTTGTCAATCACAAAATCTGCAGTCAGAGGAAATGTAAACCAATACCAATAAAATACCTGACTGCAGAAGTAGAAAGACACTTTTTTATGATCTATACTACAACTATTTTTATAGTATTGTACATACCAAAATTCAAACTTCCCTTATCAATTTCCAGGACTGTCATTCTGAAGATTCACATATCAAAGTATACATTGGTTAAGTTGCAACACATTACAACCTTAACATATTTCTACTACACAGAATGCACAACCTTATGTTTTAGGTTTATAGGTTCATACAAGGCTATCTGCCCTAGGGCATTTATAAGCCTAGCCAGAATGTGTTTGGCTTTCGCCACCCATTTTAAATTTATTTTGCTATGCCCTTTTTCGAGGTTAGTATACTGTGCCTCTGTCTAACAGTGACACAGAAGTGATACCCGGGGTAAACCTACGATCTCCCATCCACTCATCAAGATTCCTCTTGAAGAGAGTCAATGAGGGACTCTGCCTAACCTGGACTGGGATTTTATTCCAGAGTGAAGGAAGCCTCTGGGTTATGAATCTGTCCCTCCGGCATGTCGTATTTATTTCAGTGCTGAGGTTCAAGTCTCTCGAGCGGGTAGCTCGCTGGGATTTGGATTTTTCTGAGGTGCAGCATGTCCATTAATTCCGGGTTGGACATGGCTTTATACGGCAGGCACAGATCGCCTATGAACAGGCGGTATGCCACTGAGCAGAGCTGGAGTTTCTTTAACCGGGCAGCATATGGCATCTGTTTGAGCCCTTTGATCCTCTTGGTGAGGTACTTTTGGGGTCTTTCCAGTTGCTGCAGGTGTCTGGTAAGGTACATCCCAAAAGGGGCATTGTACTCAATTATGGGCCTGATGAGGGATGAGTAAAGAGGCACGATGACCTCACCTGATCTAGATGTGAATCCCTTCATGATTAGGTGGGCTATATAAAATGTTTTTCTAACCACTTTGGCCACGTGGTTGTCAAATGAGAGATTGCTATCAACTTGGGTCCCCAAGCCCCTAATTACTTCTTCTGTACTTAATGGATTACCACCTATGTGGCAATTTGTGGGCACTTTGTTTTTGCCAAAGGGGATGACTATACACTTTTTGGCATTTAGCTTGAGGCCATGGCTCTGGCACCAGTTGTCTGTTTCTATGAGGCCCTTTTGGAGGATGCTTGTGTCGGCTGGAGAGTCGATCATGGCGCCCAGTTTGCAGTCATCTACAAACCTGGTCAGCCACAGTCCTTCCGTGTTGGCCTGTACCTCCGAGAAATATATACCGAACAAGAGCGGTCCCAGGACTGAGCCTTGTGGGATGCCACTTGTAACTGGTTTGGAGTCTGACATGGCTCCAGCAATTCTAACCATGTGGGTTCTGTTCTTGAGCCAGTTTGAAATCCATCTAGTGACACAGGGGTTTATATTTAAGCTGGTGAACTTATCTATAATGCCCGAGTGGGGTATTGTATCGAAGGCTTTTGCGAGGTCCAGGTAGGCTGTGTGGACCACCTTCTCCTCGTCAATGGCCTTGGTGACTGTTTCAAAGAAATCAACCAGGTTTAAGAGGCAGGATCTGCCCTTAACAAAGCTGAACTGGGTAGGATCCAGTGTCTGTAGGTCCCCAATATCTTTATTTATGAGGTCCATGATGATCCTTTCCATAGCTTTGCAGACCAAGCTAGTCAGGCTTATGCGGCGATAGTTTCCAGGATCTGTTGAGGCACCACTTTTATGGAGAGGGACCACTGTTGCTGTACGCCACTCTTTGGGCACATATCCTGTAGTAAGGCTGAGATTGAACAGTAGTTTTATGTTTGGGTTTAGCTCTTCTTGGAGTTCATGTAGGACGCAGCCAGGGACACCGTCTGGTCCCATTGATGCTGTGTTTTTTGCTTTGGAGAGAGCGGCTCTTACCTGAGCATCTGAGATGTCAGGGGGGAAGCATGCTGAGATAGATATCTGCCCTTTTGGTGGGGAGGGGGGGGGTGTTTGCACTGAACCTGTCAGCTAGGATGTTGGCAATGCCTGTGGGTTCGGTGTATTTTTTGTTATTTTGGACTAATTCTGAGCATATCTGGGAATTACCACCCAGGTTCCTAACATAACTAAAGAAAGCCTTGTGATTAACCTTAGTGTCCTGTGCAATTTTTCTCTCCAAGCTGGCCTTAGACAATTTTATGAGTGCCCGTAGTTTTTTGCTAATACTGATCAGTGATGCCTTCCCTTTTTGGGATTTTGCTCTATCATTTAGTAGCTTCCTCCTTCTATTGTATAGTTTGTTTATGGCTGGGGTCCACCAGACAGGACGTCTGCCTTTGGAGGATTGGGTCTTGGTTTTATTTGGGATCGCATGATCCATGCATTCCTGAAGGTGTTCATGGAATGCGTTTATAAAGGATTCTGCGGTCTGGGCCGTATTTCCCACAGGCCCGGGGGCTTTCAAGGATTCCACCTCGGTTTTGAGGAGTGTGAAATTTGCTTTAGAGAAATTTTTCACTGTGGTTTTCTGGGCAGGGGGTGGGGTCGGGATGTGAATATCCAGTGAGATTAGTTTATGGTCTGATCTTACCAGTGAGGGATACACACTTCTGATCTGGAGCACAGAGTCCCCATGTTGGTGATGATCAGGTCCAGGATGTTTTCCCCTGTTGTGGGAGTGGTAACAAGTTGTTCCATAGCATTTGAGTTTATAAATTCTAGGAACCTTTGGGCTAGGGTGTTGGAGCTAGAGTAATGCTCCCAGTCTATGTTTGGGTAGTTGAAGTCGCCCAATATAATGGTGTTTGGAGAGACCTTCATATTTTCCAGTGTTCTCAGGAAGGCCGAGTGGGGTTCCTGGGTTTGGGAGGGTGGTCTGTAGCAGGCTATAAACTGGAAGGCAGTTTTACCCACTGCTAGTTGCACATGGATGGTCTCTGATGCTTCGTGCTTTGCCACCAACTTGGAGGTGTGGGTATCTTTGACGAATATCGATACTCCCCCTCCTTTTGTGGTTCAGTCCAAGTTTTGGGGCTGAAAATCATGGTATGAGGTATAACCTGGTAGTGCTGGGGTGCTCTTGGGAGCCCTGAACCAGGTTTCTGTTACTGCACAGATATCAATGTTCTCCATGCTAAGGAGAGTTTCGAGTGCATGCATCTTGAGGTTTAGACTTCTGGCATCGAGTAGCATTACTCTTAGTTTCTTATCCCTTGTGATACCTATGGAGGTGGGTTTGTCTTTTGAGCCTTGCCTAAAAAAGGCACTATGGGGGTAGCAAGAGCCTTTGCCAATATCCGAAAGCCCAGGGGTGACAGGTGCAAGCTGTCCCTAGCGAAGCATCGTGGCTTGAGCATATCATCCCAAGCTGACAGGTATTGGATCCCCTTTGAATGACACCAGTACTTAAGCCAATTGTTGAAATTGATCATCTTGTCTTCATATTGTGGCATCATTCTTGGTGAGGGTAAGATGCTACTCAAGGTCAGGGTCATACTGGCCTGGGCTACATGCTCAGAGGGCTCCTCTCTGTCTCTTTTCATGTAGTCCAGGGAGGTACGTCTCAGGTCATTCACACCAGCATGGACAATGACTGAGTCATATTTGTACTTGCCTTGGAGTGACCTGAGTGCTTGTGTTATGTGGCGGATCCTAGCGCCCGACACGCTGCTCACCGTGATCCTCTCCTAGTTCAGCCTGGTGAGCGGGACGTCAGTGTGTCTGACGATAGAGTCACCTATTACAAGTGTATCAGGTGTGTTGTTTAGTCTTAAGGGCTGTGACTGTTCAGCACACTGGCTTTGTGAGATATGTGTTGCACGTGTTTTGTTTTGGGGTAGCGGTTGCTTGGGTGTCTGCTTTGGAGGTCTCTGCTGCTTAGGCAGATCTTTATTTAGAGCCTCCGAGCATGTTTTTGCGTGATTGTGTGTTTGGTTTGCTGTCGTGGTAGGTCTATGTGAGACTGGAATTGTAGTGAGTGTGGTTTCCTTCTCCTCCTGACTGGTTATGCCAGTACTGAGTTGAGAGAGCTTAGCCTCCAGTTTGGCTATATGGTTGCAACTCTCACATGTGTTGGAAGTTGTTGGGAGGAGGATAGGGTTGTCTGTGTACATAAGGCAGTTGTAACATTGCCTCAAGATTCCCAGATTCACCAGCTGGACCGGAGAGGAGATTGACAACTGACATTTGGACATGCTAGAATAATATTGGGAATTAATTTATAATTGAAAACAAGGGCCAGTGGGGAGTGAGGGTGTAGTGCTTTTAATTTTTAGTGCTGACTTATATAATTGCTTTAGTGAGCAAGTGCCAGGTAACTTAAGTGCAATGTGTTACAGGTAACTTAAATGCAAAAACGACAAACAGTAACTTTTTTTCAAGTGAAACAAGGAAATAAGTACAGTAAGCAATGCAGATATCAATAGTGATCCATAGAAGCGCTGAGAAGCCGCGTATTAGGTGGAATTAGCATTCCAGGGAAATAACAAGCATATAAACAAAGCTAGATTCAGCAGGCCTGGATCTAGTCTATGCTACAGCAAACAATGTGTACCAATTTCAGTAAGATACAGTTCAAATATTCAGGCACTATAAACCTTTAACCAGAAATTCCCAGCTCAGAAGGGCAGAGTCCAGCCTCTTCTCCCACAAGAGTGCAGACCACGAACCTTCTTAATGTAAAATAACTGACCTGAAGCCCAAGTGCTTAAACCAGAACTAATACACTTTAAGAATAACAGACACTGGGCTCTCAATCAGCAGTTCCCAACTTAGAAGGATGAAAGCTACCTGTCCTGCCACCACAGTGCATGCCACAAACCTTCCTAATGTAAAACAACTGGTCTGAAGCCCAAGTGCTTAATCCAAAAGACTTAGAATGATAGCTACACTTTAATCAAGTTACAACCAAGCAGTAATAAATACAATTGAATACTTTAGAGAATGCCTGGATTAGTGCTCAAGTTACACAAACAAAGCTAGATCCAGCAGGCCTGAATCCAGTCTATGCCACAGCAAACAAGGCGCACCAACTTCAGTAAGAAGCAGTTCAGATATGCATGCACTATAAGCCTTTAACCAGAAATTCCCAGCTCAGAAGGGCAGAGTCCAGCCTCTCCTCCCACAAGAGTGCAGACCACAAACAGTCTTAATGTAAAATAACTGGCCTGAAAGCCCAAGTGCTTAAACCAGAATTAATACACTTTTAGAATAACAGACACTGAGCCCTCAATCAGCAGTTCCCAACCTAGAAGGATGTAAGCTACCTGTTCTGCCACTACAGTGCAGACTACAAACCCTCTCAGTGCAAAACAACTGGTCCGAAGCCCAAGTGTTTAAACCAAAAGGCTTAAAATGAGTTACACCAAGCAGTAATAAATACAATTGAGTACTTTTAAGATAATGCAAAAGTAAAATAAAGTAGGTAGAAACACAAGTACAGTAAAAGCAGATGAAAATTTTTTTTTTTTTCTGGACAAGTGCTGAGATCAAAGAAACAGACTTGAGTGCTTAAACTAGAAAACTGGCTAGTTATAAGAAAAAAAACTAAGCTAGAAGGCTTCCCTCCAACATAGAAGGGCTTGGGGGCTCAGAAGCCTACAAATAGTCTATACCACTTAACAGGAAAGGCAGGAAACAAGCTTAATTTTTTTTTTCTGTTTCCCAGATGCTCTCTTTGTACATAGTAGGAGTGCCTGAAATCAGAATATGATCTCACTGCACTCAGTTGAGTGAGCAAATGAGATGGGCCCAGAAGGAGTATCCAAACACAAATTTACAAGAGGGGTGGGCAGTTTCAAGGCCACTAAGATTAACACCAAAACAAAAACAGGCAGGGTGGGTGGGACTAACTTAAGAACAGAGTCAAAACTTCCAGTTCAGTTAATATTCCATTTTCCTGCAACACAGTTAAAATCAATTTAAATACTGTATTTTTTGAAAAAAAAAGTGCAGATAAAGGTACTAAAATTCTCTTATACGTCCAGTTGAATACAGCTAGTTTTCAGCTGGCAAAAGCTGAGGTTTTTAAGCAGAAAATATTTCACACTGTACCACTTAAGTAGGCAAGGACAGGAAATCAAAGAATGTGGCTTCCCCCACACCTGCAATTACTAGCAAATAACACAATTCAGCAAACACTGACTAACTTCCAGTTCAGTTAATATTCCTGCAACACAGTTAAAATCAATTTAAATACTGTATTTTTGAAAAAAAAAGTGCAGATAAAGGTACTTAAATTCTCTTATATGTCCAGTTGAATACAGCTAGTTCTTAGCCGGCCAAAGCTGAGGTTACACAGCTTCATTACTTTAGCTTTGAGGTCATCACTGCCTTGGAAAAAGACAAAAACGTTAACAACCAATGTTTGCGTCTTTTGGCTTTTAGGGGTCGCCACAGCGGAATTCCAGTCCGCTAATGATTGGCAGTTGATTTTTACGTACCTGCTCGCCAGGCCTGACGCACAACCCTCAACGAAGGTACGCCCATTCACGCATGTCTCCACACAGAAGACGCTCTAGCTGAGAATCGAACTGGACAGCGTCTTACTGTGAGGCGACAACGCTACCGCAGCACCACCACCGCGGGTTGAAGTGGAAAAAGATTTTTCATCTTCTGTCAGCATTTCTTACTCATCAATAGTATTTGGATTGTATTTTTTTTTTTTTATTTACTGCAAGTTATTGGAAAATTAGTTCCATTTTTTTACATTTTTTTTTTACAATTAGAACATGCTTGTATCATCTTTTAAAAAAGTTAATCGTATAAAAGTTCTGCAAATTGCCAGGGTCAAACAAATGTTCAAATACCTATCCTTCAAATAACAGAATGACACTACAAATTATTATGACTTATAAACTGCAACCTTCCAGAACATCCCATATGTAGTAAAGACATCAGTAACACTAATTCATAAATTATAGGGAAAACAAGGAATGAGACAAGGATGAACACTATCAACTAATTTTTTTCTTCTTGGTTTAGAACTTTCAGATTTCTCATTCATGCTGGGGTTGCAGCAAAACCTCATTTTCGAATGAGCTCTGTCAGAGACAGGCACAAAAGCAGTCTATCAGGATAGCACATGCTGACACAAGAGTTTACTAATCTGCTCCACTGGAATTTGTTTCAAAGTATGAGCTGCGACTGCCTTTCAACTACAAGAGTAAGGAATTTGCATGTTCATCCCTTATTACAATTACTATGAAAACAAAGTAATAGATGCACTTTGTCCATAAAATAATGCAGAAATGCATGGAGTGCTGTGATTATGCTCCAGGAACAGTTAAAACTACATGCTGGTTCAGAGCAACTCTGCTATGAGACCTGATCTTAACAATGGTTGGAATGGTAATTACCAATTGTTAAGCACTCCCTACACACTGTTAAGATCATGTCTGGCACTAAAAGCTGACAGTGTTAACTAGTAAACAGCAGCAGCAGAACATGAAATGGCTTCTTTTCAACTCACGTTGTGTAATAAGTAGTACACGAAGCAGATAAATCTCCATGCAAGACAAAGAATTAGGACTGCATCTCTGCATCACACTTTTTGAGAATCTGGTCAGCAGCAGGCAAAATTCATAACTTAAAGGAGAACTCAAGATCTCAACTTTTAAATCCTCAGAAAAATTCTGGTTACGTAACCAAGCAAATCTTCTCAATACAATAAAAGATGCATTTCTCGACACCCCTCAAAGCAAGTTTCAAAACCTGAGTCACATTAGAACATCTCATTCATGTAACACTTTTGTTCAGTGGCCATAGATACAGAAAAGTAATCTAAACTATATGCACATTGCAAAATAAATTTCCACACGAAGCCCTGATGATTTAAAATTCTAAGACTAAATTACTAGACTTACGGAACTATTTTCTGAGATTCTAACTACTTGCCAATGTTAACTGTTGAGGTGGTGTTAGAAGAAGCAAAGCCTCTCTTGTTAGGGTTGGCAGATAGACAAACCACAGCTGGGTCAGCTGATAACGGAGCAAGGAGAGCTGCAAGATCAGAGGTACACCTTGCATTTCCTCAAAGCCTTTTAAGGAACTGCTTCACTAGTCAAAGGGTTTTTACTTGCAGTTTTATAGATACTTTCTAAGACTGGTAGCAGGAGGCACAGTCACAGCATTTGCAATCTCATCCTCAATAAGATCATAAACTGTCGATCGCTAGTACAGCTTCAGACTGCTTTCAGTCAGATACATATCTAAATCTAGCTAGCATGTGTGTAAACGTGAACACTTGCTTAGGTGTTTGAACCTGTTCACCTTCCAAAGAATCAGTTTGCATGGACTCGTGTGTTCACTACTGTCTACGACAGGGTCACTATAAAAATCTGCAGAGCTAGAATGATCTCTACAAAAGGTAGCCCCATAGTCATTCTGAGTAGGAGCATAGTCTCTGAGATTAGGTAACTGTAAAACACTCAACACATCAGCCTATAGATGGTAATAACCTGATTTGTCTGTTGTGTTGTGAAGACTGTTTCTTATTACTATGAACTATCCTTGTGAACAAAATAAATGGAGACAGAGTATTATGTCTGTCAAGGGATATCTTACTTTGACGTCTACTGCACCAAAGGGTTTGGTTCTCCCATACCTGAACCAGGTATTGGAAGAGTCCCAGAGGATGTGTCTGACCCCTGTATCACAGAGGGCTGCGGGCTCACACCAGAGGTCTGCAGGCTGGCTTATGGCAACGACACATTAAACCATGTGCTAAGAGATGTTTTTGTTGATTTTTTTTTTACGTGCACAACTGGATTTGGTGAGGGTGGGGGAGTGGCTGTATCAAGAACCATCAAGTCAAGGGAAAAAACTCTAGCCAGAATACTACACTGACACAATTAAGGGCTGACTAAAGGAACTGACCATTGTTAGATGGTTTGTTTGCAGAGCAAATCTATGATCAGCACCAGCTACCCCTATGAGGGACACAGGTTCCACCCCAAAGGGTGAATTTATGGTCTCCCATCCAGATGTCCAGGTTGCACTTAAATAGGGTCATCGAGGAGCTCTGCTTAACGTGAATTGGGAGTCTATTTCAGAGCAGAGGCAGTCTCTGGGAGCCATATCTGTCTCTCCAGCAAGTTTTTTAAGTCACAGGTGAGGTTGAGATCTCTTGAGCGAGTGACTCTTGTCCCATTTGACTTGCGGAGGTGAAGTATTTCCATTAAGGCAGGGTCCGAGACTGCTCTATTGGCCAGGCACAGTTGCCTCTCAGCAGCCAGTAGGACACATACAGCTACAGGGCTTTCAGTCTTTCCATGTAGGTCATGTTAAGGAGTCCCTGAATTCTCATGGTCAGGAACTTCTGTGGTCTCTCCAGCTGTTGCAGGTGTCTGGTGAAGTACATGCAAAAAGAAGTGCTGTCAGCTACAGGGCTTTCAGTCTTTCCATGTAGGTCATGTTAAGGAGTCCCTGAATTCTCATGGTCAGGAACTTCTGTGGTCTCTCCAGCTGTTGCAGGTGTCTGGTGAAGTACATGCAAAAGGAAGTGCTGTACTCTGTTAGTGGTCTGATAAGGCTGGAGTACAGAGGAGTTAAAACATTCTTGGTCTTGGATGTGATGTCCTTACTTATGAGGTGTGCAACTTAATTGGCTTTACTTACCACTGTGGATATATGGTGATTGAAGTTTAGACTGCCATAAACGTGTTCTCAAGTCGTGCACTACTGGGTTCGGGGTTACAGGGGGGTGCCAATATTGTAATTTGCAGAAGCTACCTCTTTGCCAAAGATGACAATGGTGCATCTTTTTGCATTTAGTTTTAGACCACGGCTTTGTCACCAATCATTTGTCTGTGTTAAACCATTCTGTAATATGCTAATATCTTTAGAGGACTCAATGATTGCACCCAGTTTGCAGTCATCTGCAAACCAGGCAAGCCACAGGCCATCTACTTTCGCCTGAACTTCCAAGAAATAGATTCCAAACAGTAGAGGGCTCAGCACAAAACCTTCTAGTACCCCACTAGTAACTGTTCTACCGGTGGAGGTAGAATCCCCTACTTTGACGGTATAGGTTCTGTCAGTGAGTTGGCTGGCTACCCATCCAGTGACACACAGGTTAACCCCCGCTTTTTAATTTCTTCAAGTCTTTTCGGTTTCTAATACCATGAGGGAATGGACCCCATTCCTAAGTCAAAATACAATTAAAGTTCATGAAATTAGTATTGTTTCAATCTTTGATGTTAGCCAAAAGTGCTCTTTGCAACACCCGCAATGTGATCAGTAATGACTCGTCCTGTAATTCGTACAAGGTTAAATGTATTGGTAACATATCTAAAAATTACTGTACATTCTTTTTTACAAGACCTGCTGCTCTTACTACTACTGGAACTGTCTGGTTATTTTTCTTCCACATTGCTCTCGTTTCTGCCTGCAAATCCTGATATTTTACGACTTTGTGTCTCTCTGTACACAAGACACTTGTAGTCATTGGGTGTAGTGATAGTCACTGGGTGTAGCGATTTCAATTATCATCCCACAGCTGGGAGAGTTTCTAGATGATACCTGAGTGGAGGGTTGTGTTGAAAGCTTTGGCTAAGTCTAGACAGGCAGTACGTGCTGCTTTACCTTTGTCCAGGGCTTTGGCAACATTCTCAAAGAAGTCCACCAGGTTTAGTAGGCATGATCTACCCTTAATGAAGCCAAGCTGGGTCGGTTTGAGAGTTTCAAGGTTGCCTCTTGTCCTTGTTGATAATGTCCATGATGATTCCTTCCATGGCTTTGCAGAAAAGGCTGGTTAGGCATATGAGTCTATAGTTCCCAGGGTTGGGTGATGGACTCCCTTTGTGCAAGAGGATTACAGTTGCTGTTCTCCAATCTGCTGAAACAAAGCCAGTGCGCAGGCTATGGTTAAAGACAATGCCAAGTGGATTCTCTAGGTCATGTTTTTGGTTGTCAAGTACGCAGCCTGGGATGTTATCTGGTTCCATGACTATGTTTGTGTCCTTGGACAGCACGGATATAGCTTGCTCATTGGAAATATTGGGGAAAGGACAGGTGTGTCAGGTATGCTTTGGGGTAATGGCTGGTGGGGACAGTGGGTGATGTTTGCACTAAATCTGTCAGCTAAGAGGTAGGCAATTTCCTCAAGGACAGTGAGAGTGATAACAGTCAATATGCGTTCGGCACATAGCTGGGTATTTCCTTTTAGATTTCGGATGTAGCTAAAGAATGCCTTATGTTTGTCTTTAGCTAGGGGAAGGTAAATTAGCCTCATAACTAGCTTTACAGGACTTCACCAGATATCTGATTTGCATTTTCAAGCTGCGGAGGGTATTCTTTCTATGCTAAGTTCCCTCTTGTTCTTAGCTACAAGTTTCTTCCTTTTGATATATAACCTGTTTATACTCTAGGTCCACCGGGGTTGACTTGTTTTTTGGAAGGACTTGGTTTTTAGCCTGTAAGGTACAGCAGAGTCAATACAGTTGTTTAAATGGTTATATATGGTGTTTGTGTCATTGCTGGCTGTGTTAGCGGGGGGGGGGGGTGTTAAAACTTTTCAAACCATTGCTTAGTAGGCTATAGCTTGTTTTGGATAAGTTTCTCATTTTTATTGCTCCTGTGGAGGTGTCAGGTCTGATTGTTACTTCGAATGATACAGATTTATGATCTGACCTTACCAGAGACAGCAAAACACAAGACGTAGTGCAGTGACTCCCATATTGACGAGCACTAAATTCAGAACATTTGAGTCACTTGTGGGGATGCAGACTGTTCCACACCTTTTGTATTATTGAAGTCAAGGAACCTCGGGGCGATTGAGATTATGTTTGTGAAGGATAGTTGAAATCTCCCATGACTAAGGTGTTCGGCTATATAGTGAGTAACTCCAGAAAGTCCAGGTAGGCAGTGTGCTTTTCATGGTTCATGGTGGGGGACCATGAATGATGTGGTAGGGTATTTTACCTATAGTTATTTGCACACACAGTAGCTCAAGAGAGTCATATTGTTTAACCAGTCTCGAGTTTTATTTGGATTTAATGAAGATGGATACACCTCCACCTTTAGTTCTTTCAATCTCGTTTTGAGGTCTGAATGTATGGAAGGCATTGTAGCCTTGCACAGCCGGGGTGGTGTCTGTGGCCTTGAACAAAGTCTCTGCGACTGCACAGATGTCAGCATCTTCCAAGGTGAGGAGAGCTTCCAGGGAGTGCAGTTTCCTGTTTACACTCCTAGCATTACACAAAGCATAACCTTCAGTTTGTCGGTAGAGGATTTTTTTTTTTTTTCCTTCGGAAGTTTTGCTGTTTTGATATTGTCTAAAAAAAGACACTATGGGGGAGGCAAGCATCTTTGCCAGTATTCAAAAGTGGACAGGAGACTGGTGAAAACCATCTCTGGCAAAGCAGCATGGCCTGTCGACCATGTCTTCCCAAGCTGACAGATACTGGATCACCCTGGATTGACACCAGAAACTAAGGACAATTACTGAAGTCAATCATCTTTTGTTTATATTGCGGTATCATCCTGGGTGAAGTTAGAATCCTGTCAGGGCTAGGACATACCTGCCTGGGACACACAATCTAAGAGTTCAGTCGTGTCTCTCTTCATATAGTCCAGGGACGTACATCTTAAGTCATTCACCCAAACATGTACTATGACAGTGTCATAACGGTAATTGTTAAGTGGCTTGAGTGTGTGTGCAAGATCTGACGGATGCTGGCACCTGACATTGACCTTCTTGTCCAGCCTGGTGAGTGGGACATCTGTGTGTCTCATTATGGAATCTGCAATGACCAGAACATTTGGTTTTCAGGTGTTCTACCTTAAGGGCTTATTTGCCGAGACACTGGTATGTGTGTCATGCATAGGAGATTTTGGTCAGCCTCTACTATGTGTGGTACTGTGTGAGCTGTTTGCACTTGGGAGGTCTCGGGGCTATTGGTAGGGTCTTAGTGAGTACGTCCACATATGTAGGTTTGTGTTTTGTGACTTTATCTTGTGTGAGAGGAGAGGTGTGTTTGCTGACAACCTATCTAATGTCCTGTTTAGTGTTTCATGAGAGGATTGACTCCAGTTTTATAGTATAGTTATATCTCTCGGATACGGTATTTGTTTGCTGTAGGAGGAAATGGTTGTCAGTATACATGAGGCAATTACTACATTGCCTCAGGATGCCCATGCCAATCATGTTGGTTGGAGAAATGTTAGGAAACTGACTTTACAGTGCAGCAGGTTAAACAGTAAGTATTGTTAGGGGGTGGGCAAATTAGATCAGCTTTTGCTTTATGGTTAGCAAGGGTACTTACTCCACTGAGGATTAGGGATTAAAAAGTGTGACAGCGCTGCTCAGTGCTCAGCTGAGTTGTCCACAGAGCAGCAGGGATGCATGGGAGGGTTCCACTGACTGTTCTCTAGGGAAAAAGTTGTATCTAGGTGTTTGTGTCTATACAGGACACTGCTAACCCCTGTTGCACGGTGCGCAGCTACGTGCAAACATGATACTTAAATACAAAACTTAACCCAAAACTTGGACCGAACAACAAAAGGAGGGGGAGTATCAATATTCGGCAAAGATACCCACAGCTCCAGGTTGGTGGCACAGCACGAAGCATCAGAGACTATCCATGTGCAATTAACAGTGGGTAAAACTGCCTTCCAGTTTATAGCCTGCTACAGACCACCCTCCCAAACCCAGGAACCCCACTCGGCCTTCCTGAGAACACTGGAAAGTATGAAGGTCTCTCCAAACACCATTATATTGGGCGACTTCAACTACCCAAACATAGACTGGGAGCATTACTCTAGCTCCAACACCCTAGCCCAAAGGTTCCTAGAATTTATAAACTCAAATGTTATGGAACAACTTGTTACCACTCCCACAAGAGGGGAAAACATACTGGACCTGATAATCACCAACATGGGGACTCTATGCTCCAGACCAGAAGTGTATCCCTCACTGGTAAGATCAGACCATAAACTAATCTCACTGGATATTCACATCCCGACTCCACCCCCTGCCCTGAAAACCACAGTGAAAAACTTCTCTAAAGCAAATTTCACACTCCTCAAAACCGAGGTGGAATCCTTCAAAGCCCCCGGGCCTGTGGAAAATATGGCTCAGACCGCAGAATCCTTTATAAACGCATTCTATGAACACCTTCAGGAATGCATGGATCATGCAATCCCAAATAAAACCAAGACCCAATCCTCCAAAGGCAGACGTCCTGTCTGGTGGACCCCAGCCATAAACAAACTATACAATAGAAGGAGGAAGCTACTACATGATAGAGCAAAATCCCAAAAAGGTAAGGCATCTCTGATCAGTATTAGCAAAAAACTACAGGCACTCATAAAATCATCTAAGGCCAGCTTCGAGAGAAAAACTGCAGAGGACACTAAGGATAATCACAAGGCTTTCTTTAGTTATGTTAGGAACCTGGGTGGGAATTCCCAGATATGCTCAGAATTAGTCCAAAATGACAAAAAATACACAGAACCCACAGACATTGCCAACATCCTAGCTGGCAGGTTCAGCGCAAACTCCCCCTCCCCCCCCCAAAAGGGCAAATATCTATCCCAGCAGAGTGCTGCCCCCTGACATCACAGATGCTCAGGTAAGAGCTGCCCTCTCCAAAGCAAAAAACACAGCATCAACAGGACCAGATGGTGTCCCGGGCTGCGTCCTACATGAACTCCAAGAAGAGCTAAACACAAGCATAAAACTACTGTTCAATCTCAGCCTTACTACAGGATATGTACCCAAAGAGTGGCGTACAGCAACTGTGGTCCCTCTCCACAAAGGTGGTGCCTCAACGGATCCTGGAAACTATCGCCCCATAAGCCTGACTAGCTTGGTCTGCAAAGCTATGGAAAGGATCATCATGGACCTCATAAATAAAGATATTGGGGACCCTACAGACACTGGATCCTACCCAGTTCTGCTTTGTTAAGGGCAGATCCTGCCTCTTAAACCTGGTTGATTTCTTTGAAACAGTCACCAAGGCCATTGACGAGGGGAAGGTGGCCCACACAGCCTACCTGGACCTCGCAAAAGCCTTCGATACAATACCCCATTCTGGTATTATAGATAAGTTCACCAGCCTAAATATAAACCCTTATGTCACTAGACGGGTTGCAAACTGGCTCAAGGACAGAACCCACATGGTTAGAATTGCTGGAGCCATGTCAGACTCCAAACCAGTTACAAGTGGCATCCCACAAGGCTCAGTCCTGGGACCTCTCTTGTTCGGTATATATTTCTCGGAGGTACAGGCCAACACGGAAGGACTGTGGCTGACCAAGTTCGCAGATGACTGCAAACTGGGCGCCATAATCGACTCTCCAGCCGACGCAAGCATCCTCCAAAAGGGCCTCATAGAAACAGACAACTGGTGCCAGAGCCATGGCCTCAAGCTAAACTCCAAAAAGTGTATAGTCATCCCTTTGGCAAAAACAAAGTGCCCACAAATTACCACATAGGTGGTAATCCATTAAGTACAGAAGAAGTAATTAGGGACCTGGTGACACAAGTTGATAGCAATCTCTCATTTGACAACCACGTGGCCAAAGTGGTTAGAAAAACATTTTATATAGCCCACCTAATCATGAAGGGATTCACATCTTGATCAGGGGAGGTCATCGTGCCTCTTTACTCATCCCTCATCAGGCCCATAATTGAGTACAATGCCCCTTTTGGGATGTACCTTACCAGACACCTGCATCAACTGGAAAGACCCCAAAAGTACCTCACCAAGAGGATCAAAGGGCTCAAACAGATGCCATATGCTGCCCGGTTAAAGAAACTCCAGCTCTACTCAGTGGCATACCGCCTGCTCAGAGGCAATCTGTGCCTGACGTATAAAGCCATGTCCAACCCAGAATTAATGGACATGCTGCACCTCAGAAAATCCAAATCCCATTGAGCTACGTGCTCGAGAGACTTGAACCTCAGCACTGAAATAAATAGGACATGCTGGAGGGACAGATTCATAACCCAGAGACTCCCTTCACTCTGGAATAAAATCCCAGTCCAGGTTAGGCAGAGTCCCTCATTGATTCTCTTCAAGAGGAATCTTGATGAGTGGATGGGAGATCGTAGGTTTACCCCAGGTAACTCTTCTGTATCACTGTTAGACAGAGGCAAAGTATACTAACCTCGAAAAAGGGCATAGCAAAATTAATTTAAAATGGGTGGCGAAAGCCAAACACACTCTGGCTAGGCTTATAAATGCCCTAGGGCAAATAGGCTAGTATGAACCTATGAACAAGTGAATTTAAACAGCTTTAACACAAACTACCATTGGAAAAGCTCCACACAGAGCCTTACTCCAGCAATCCACAACTCAAACAGGTCCTGAGCTACACACTTCTGCCACAAGGATATAGAGATGTCCTCTTAATCTAGGATGGCTGATTTTAGTGCTCAAGTGATACTAAAGAGTCTAGATTCAGCAAGTCTGAATCTAGCCTAAGCTATTTAAGGCAGAGGTAGCAATGATACAAAGTGCAGAATGAAGTTGTCACAGCAGCAAAAAAACAGTAAAAATGAAGCAGCAGTTCAATAAAATACAAAGTGTAATTCTTCTTCTTCTTTCGGCTTTTCCAGGTTAGGGGTCGCCACAGCGGATCATCTGTCCGCTCATGACTGGCAGTGGAGTTTTATGGTGTTGAGTTGCCAGCCGGGCACCCAACCTTCTACAGAAGGCACACACCCACACATTCACACCTAGGGCCAATTTAGAGTGTCCAATCCACCTTCTGCATGTCTTTGAGATGTGGGAGGAAACCAGAGCACCCAGAGGAAACCCACATGACCACAGGTAGGACATGCAGACTCGCACAAAAGGCACCCCAGCCGAGAATCGAACTGGAGAACCTCTTGCTGTGAGATGGCAATGTTAACCGCTGCACCTCCGCGGCCGCCCACAAAATACAAAGTGCAATACATGCTTAAATTATACTTACTTTTTAGAAGATTGCAGTGGATGCCCTGGATTTCTGTTCAGATACACTCCAGACCTCTGGCTAAGAGTGCCAAACTCTGAGCAGCTAAGGTAAACAGAGTGCAAACCCACACAAACATATTCAAACAGTTTTAACACAAACTACCAATAGAAAAGCCCCACACAAGGACTTATTCCAGCGATCCCCAACTCAGATAGGTCCTGAGCCACACACTTCTGCTACAAGGGTGCAGAGAGGTGGTCTTAATGTAAGATGGCTTGTTTTAGTGCTCAAGTGACACCAAACAGTTTAGATTCAGCAAGTCTGAATCTAGCCCATGCTACTTAAGGCAGAAGTGAAGTAGCAATGGTACAAAGTGCAGAATGAAGTAAAAATGAAGAAGTTGTTCAATAAAATACAGTTCATAAAGGGCAATTCAGGCTTAAATTATACTTAGTTTTAGATGATTACAGTGGATGCCTTTGACTTCGGTTCAGATGCACTCCAGACCTCTGGCTAAGAATACCAAACTCTGAGCAGCTCCAGTACATTGTGTAGACATAAACCTTCCTAATGTAAAATAACTGGCTTGGAGCCCAAGTGCTTAAAGCAGAGTTAAGACATTTCCAGAACAACAGATACAATAAGCCTTCAACCAGCAATTCTCAGCTCAGAAGGGTATAGGCTATCCTCTCCTGCCACAAGAGTTTAGACCACAAACCTACCTAATGTAAAATAACTGGTTTGGAGCTCAAGTGCTTAAATCAAAACTAAAAGGCTTAGAATAACAGTTACAATGCAATCAGGCTACTAAAAAGCAGTAATAAATGCAGCAGAATAAATGCAATGGAATACTTTTAACAAGAAGCAGCAAAACGCAAGATAAAGTAAGAACGTAGAAAGAAGCATAGATACGGAAAAAAAAAAAAAAAAAACAAACAAACTAGAACTATAATAAAAACAAATAAACACCGAAAACTGTAAGGACAATCCGAGGCACGTCAACCATATACAGAACACTTTTATTAAACCTTTTATACATCATGTCCTTCAAAGAAGCATCATAGTTTCCCCTTTCCCTTGTTTTGGAAGTATTTGAGACCTCTTCACGCAAGCATTCAGTATGAGAAAAAGTAAACCGTTTGGAAAAAACTTTATCAAATCTGCTTTTAGCATCCTGTTAACTTGCCGTTTCAATTTCACCCAAATGTTTTCTCGATGGCTCAATATTTATATCTGTTCTGTTACCAGAAAAATGAAAGTAATTAAAAGCAGTACCTTACTTTAGACGAACAACCAGATTCGTTGGAATGTTGTTAATATTATCCAAACCAGCAGATATTGGTGAAATATTTGTAGCAGTCAAGCCTTTATTATTGTCTCCTGTGTCTCCTTGTTCTATAAAGACATTAACAGGGCTCCTACTGTGTATAGGAGGCACTCCACCACCGCCAACATAACCCGCTCTAGCACCGGAAACAAAACTGGAACTGGAAAAATTTGGCGGGTTATTTAAATTAGTCACCATGTTAGCTCCAAAACCATTATACCCAGGAGGTATAAAGACCGTCCATTCACCAATAAAGGAATGACCAGCAGCAACACCACTCTCCTCCTGCGTTAAGTTGGTATTTATTTATCCGAGGTCTGTATATGGATATTTCTGGGGACTTGAATTTGTCCAGTACCGTCCTTGCTGAGGATACCGGAGCGGAGATTAGACAGCTACGAGGTGAAGTGTCGAATTTAAAGGGGGAGCTGACTAAGCTGTTGGACTTATTAACGCAGAAGGAGAGTAGTGTCGTTGTTGGATGCTAAAAAGAAAATTTGGTATATATATGTATATATATATATATATATATATATATATATATGTATATATATATATATATATATATGTATGTATGTATGTATGTATATATATATATATATATATATATATATATATATATATATACATATATATATATATATATATATATATCTATATATATATATATATATATATATATATATATATATATATATATATATATACATATACATATATATATGTGCACATATGGAATTGCCACCCAGGTTTCTAACATAACTAAAGAAAGCCTTATGATTATCTTTTGTTGCTTGTGCAATTTTTCTCTCGAAAGTGGCCTTGGATGTTTTTATGAGTGATCGTAGTTTTTTGCTAGTACTGATCAGAGATGCCTTCCGTTTTAGGGATTTTGCTCTATCATGTAGTAGCTCTTCCTTCTTCTGTTGTATAGCTTATTTATGGCTGGGGTCCACCAGACAGGATGCCTACCTTTGGGGGAATGGGACTTGGTTTTATTTGGGATTGCATGATCCATGCATTCTTGAAGGTGTCCATAGAATGCGTTTATAAAGGATTCAGCAGATAGGGCCGTGGTTTCCACTGGCCTGGCGGCCTTGAAGGATTCCACTTTGGTTTTGAGAAGTGTGAAGTTAGCTTTTGAGAAGTTCTTCACTGTGGTCTTTTGTGCTGGGGGTGGGGGCGGGATGTGGATTTCTAGTGAGATTAATTTATGGTCCGATCTTACCAATGAGGGGTATACTTCTGGTATGGAACATTGTGTTCCCATGTTGGTGATGATCAGATCTAGTATGTTTTCCTCTCTTGTGGAAGTGCTGACCAATTGTTCCATAGCATTTAAGTTTATGAATTCTAGGAACCTCTGGGCTAGGGTGTTAGGGCTTGAGTAATGCTCCCAGTCTATGTTTGGATATTTCAAGTCACCCAATATGATGGTGTTTGGAGAGACCTTCATATTCTCCAGTGTCTTCAGGAAGGCAGAGTGAAGTTCCTGAGTTTGAGAAGGTGGTCTGTAGCATGCTACAAACTGAAAGGCAGTTTTGTCCACTGTTAGTTGCACATGGATGGTCCCCGATGCTTCGTGCAATGCCACTAACCTGGAGGTGTGGGTGTCCTTGATGAATATGGATACTCCCCCTCCTTTTGTAGTTCGGTCTGAGTTTTGGGGCCGAAAAGCATGATATGAGGTATAACCTGGTAGTGCTGGGGTGCTCTCGGGAGCCTTGAACCAGGTTTCTGTCACTTCACAGACATCGATATTCTCCATACTGAGGAGGGCTTCGAGAGCATTCATCTTGAGGTTTAGACGCCTGGTGTTGAGCAGCATTACCCTTAGTTTCTTTCTACTTGTGTTGTCTAACGCGGTGGGTTTGTCTTTTGAGCCTTGCCTAAAAAAGGCACTATGGGGGTGGCAAAAGCCTTTGCCAATATCCAAAAGCCCAGGGGTGGCAGGTGTAAGCTGTCCCTTGCGAAGCAACGTGGCTTGTCGAGCATGTCATCCCAGGCAGACAAGATACTGGATCCCCTTTGAATGACACCAATACTTAAGCCAATTGTTGAAATTGATCATTTTGTCTTTATACTGAGGCATCATTCTTGGTGAGGGTCAGATGCTGCTCAAGGTCAGGGTCATACTGGCCTGGGCTACATGATCAGAGAGCTCCTCTGTCTCTTTTCATGTAGTCCAGGGAGGTCGTCTCAGGTCATTCACACCTGCATGGACAATGAGTCATATTTGTACTTGCTTTGGAGTGACCTGAGTGCTTGTGTTATGTGGCGGATTCTAGCGCCCGACAGGCAGCTCACTGTGAACTTTTCTTTGTTCAGCCTGGTGAGCGGGACGTCAGTGTGTCTGACTACAGAGTCACCTATTACAAGTGTATCAGGTATGTTGTTGAGCCTTAAGGGCTGTGGCTGTTTGGCACACTGACTTTGTGAGCTCTGTGTTGCCTGTCTTTTGTTTTGGGGTAGCAGTCGCTTGGGTGTCTGCTTTGGAGGTCTCTGCTGTTTTGGCAGATTTTTATTTAGAGCCTCTGAGTATGTTTTTGTGTGTTTATGTGTTTGGTCTGCAGTTGTGGTAGGACTATGTGAGACTGGATTTGTGGTGTGTGTGGTTACCTTCCTCTCCTGACTGGTTACGCTAGTACTGAGTCAAGAGAGCTCAGCCTCCAGTTTGGCTATATGGTTGCATTTCTCACATATATTTGTACTTGTTGGGAGGAGAAAAGGGTTGTCTGTGTACATGAGGCAGTTGTAACATTGCCTCAAGAT
>NC_056733.1:1102910922-1102918422 GCF_019279795.1 Protopterus annectens
GATATCCCCCCTGGCAAACATCTGGTACAGCTGTGATGCCTGCCAGATATGGGAGTTGGGATAACTGCCAGGGCTGCTGGCACACACACATGATAATGCCCTGGGTACTGCACATGACCTGGCAGTTGGAGCGATACCCCTTGCGGTTGACATAGGCTCTACCTTCTGAACGGGAAGTGCTTTGATGTGTACATGAGTGCAGTCTATGGCACCCAGTACCTCAAGGTAGTGTGCTACATGGTAGAAGAGACACATACTGCTGGCTTTCTCCTCAGGGGTGCAGGGTAAATAAATGTAGTCACAGACATGTGTTTGCATGGCAGCCAGGAACTAGTGGAGAACCCTGGATGCAGATGCCTGTGAGATCCTCATCATGTCCCCAGCTGGTCTTTGAAAAGTACCTGTAGCTAGTATTCTAAGGGCTACCCATACCTTTGTTTCCACTGGGATGGGTTGCCCACTGTTGGCTCTGGATGAGTTCTTCTAGTACGTCCCTGTCCACCCTGTAGCGCTCTACAATCTCGAGCTCCTGTAGCTCTTGGAAGGTTACCCTGGGGTGGAACACTCTTCTCCTTCTCAGTCTAGGCCTACTGTCAGCAGCAGCACTGACCTCATCCTCTAACACATACAGATGTAGCAGAGCAGCAGCAGACCCTAGCATTCTGTCAGGTAAAATTCCTAAGTTTGTACTCCAATGGTACAGAGTATGGGGGAAAAAAATCAGACTGTAGGGTGTATACATACTTTATAGTGCTCTGCTGAAGATGCAGCCTGTGTGATTGGATAACTATGACACATTCCACCTGCCAGGTACATCACTGAGAGGTATGAATGGCCCAGTGTAAGTGGAACAGGGGTTATCAGTAATTTATACAGGATTGGCTTTCCCAGGCTCTTATTTATTTATTTTTTTTTAAGTTACCTTCCCTGCTAAGCACTGTGGCATGCCACACAAACCCGCTGCGCTGGTATAAACACTGCTCAGTCAGGACACACCCCCATGCACAGGCACGCTCAGCATAATTCAAACTAGCCAAAAGACGCTCCCCCCAGTTAAACACAGCTTAGCAGCACTACACACACCCCCTTGCTTAGCTGAGGGGCGCAATGCGCTCCAATCCGCTTAAACATATTGTAACACTCCCTTTTTGATGTCAGCTAGCTCTTGTGTGGACACCAACATGGTTCTGGGGACACAGTGGCCCATTTTTGCTATTCCATAACCCCAGCTCATTTGCATACAGACCTGTGCAAAAAACCTGGACACTTCACTATTCCAGGGCCTGCCTCCTTAGCAACCATTGAAATCTACCATTGTACATACTGCATGCAGGGCCCTATAATGCATTATCCTAATGTGTGTCATTTTTAGTTTTTAAACGTTTTAATTTTTTTTCATAACGGCATGTCTGCATGCTGCTCAGCACCGTGCAAACGTAATATAGGTATTTTAAAAAGTTATGCGTTATATTTTGGACACACAGAGCATAGCTTTGCACATTCCTCTGCCTACCATGCAACCTCTGACATTCTAAATAGGCTTTTAAACCCTCTCTTCAATTTTTACTTTCTTGTCCATGGAAATTTTCCATGTACACTTCGGACACCATCACAGGGTGTCTGCAGGATCGCTCCAGCACCTTCATTTGCATAAACTTCACCTGCTTATGAGGTGATTTGCATGCCACGGACACTTCTGTGTCCACATGCTTGTGCACACCCCTCTGGGTCTGTTTACTGGATCGCACGGCTGCTTAATTCCGTGTAAGCTCCGTGCCACTATGCCTACATGGAAAATCACTCCGTGTAGGCTTTACTGAATCCTCCCTCTTATCCCTAGTGTTATTTCGACTTCTGAAATCCCTGAATCCAAGGGCTTGGGAGTATACATAAACTCAGACTGACAACATAAGAATGATGCTTGTATTGTTAAATCAAAGACCATGTGCAGTATGAGATTATTAATAAAAAATGTCAGCACTACATCAGAGGCTTTTCTGATAAAATCTATTAACCACTTATGTTAAACTCATTATATACAACTTCTCTTTTTTGCTTTTATTCTAAACACGATCTGTCACTGCTAGTGTCCAAAGGATGTTTATGAAAAGAATGACTGTATAACATTTTCTTACAGTGCATTTCTAGAAAAACACATTCTCTATTTAGTAAGTTATCACTGGCTACAAAAGGTTGACCATGTTTATCATACCATGTTCTCCATGATGAAGAATTCTGCCTCTTATTTAATATTGATATATTGCAGACCAATATATCAAGCAGTGGAATGTAATTGCATTTTCCAAGTTCGTAAATATAAAATGGCCTTGAGAACTAAATTTATGTCTCCTGGCATTGCAAGGTCATGGAACAGGCTTGCCTTTGTACATCAGGGAGAGTAGATATTTAACTCTTTTTAAAAATAAGTTAGATACTTGGTTTAGGAGTACAATTTATTCCTTAAATTTAGAGTTTGTATTCTGTTAGTCTACATCTATTCAGTGTACTCAAACTATGAAACATTGTAAGATCCAAATCTGGCCAAGAAACAGCAGTCAAGACCTATACTAGTGAATATGCAATCATGCAGGCAGAAAAAGTTGATCCTGACAAAACTGTGGCAGAATGGAAAAGTATTAAAAACTACAGACAGTGCAGTATTTGTGAAAAATAATTACTCACTGTAAACCAAGCAGAAGAGAAGCAAGTTTATTACAGAAATCACGGAATGTCAAGAGGCAGATGTGAAATTCAAGCTGTTGTATCCAGCAGTTTAGGAGGACACTGAAGAGACGAAAGGAATACAAGTAAAATGTCATGAAGTGAATTACATGTTATAACACAGTTTTTTTTGTATAGTGTGCATTCAGGTGTACTTTAAACATGAGCTATGGAAGTCTTATCCGTGGCTGTTGTACGTTAAAGATACGAAAGAAAGAAAGTACTTTTTTGTACTGTTCATATACCCCTCCTCCTCTCAGTAACCCCTTACTGCCACAAATCTAGCATTGTTGTCTTTTTTCTTCTTCTGTCACTACTGAAGCCCCTCTGACAATTATTATTATTTTTATTTATTTAATGTTTGTTGACCAGGAAAGTCCGACTGGGCACATGCCCTTTTTCAGTGAAAACTCAGGAGGGAACCCTTAAACAGAATAAATATTGTTACAAATAAATTATACAATACATAAGCTCATACAGTAGTGGTACATACAAGGATAAGATACAGAGATATTCAAGAATAGACAGTTGACTATACAAAAGAAGGATGGTTGGAAGTAGTTACTTTTTCTTTGTTTTAGACAGGTATGATTAACCTTGAGTAGGATGTACTAGAGAAGTTCTGAAAGAAAGAGGAGGCGGCACAGAGGAATATACAGGGGATGTAGAGAGAGAGTATAGGAGGGGAAAAAGATGGGAGAGAGACTTCTATCAGGTGTAGTGAGTTAAGATCAACTCTGAGGTGTAGTGAAGGAAAGCATATACAGATGACAGGACTTACTTCCCTTTGTCAAATGTACAAGCACCTTTCCATACAGATGTGTCTCCTACAACATTACATTTTACACCCTGCACTTCGTAATATAATTCAGTAGTCTGTTTTTTTGTCTGTACTTGTAAGGCCATCTAGATATCAAAATAATATGGGAAGAACAACCATTATAAATTTCTCCCACCTATTATACATGGCGGATCTTTTGAATGTGTAGTTCTAACTTTCAGCTTAAATGCACACCTAAAGTTTGGTAGTCTGCTCTCTCATGTAGTATTTCTCATCTCCATTTCAAGCCTATGTCAAAATTTTTCAAGACATTTTACTTTAACTGAAATACTGAAGCAAAATAAAAACTAAAGATTTTTTTCAGAACAGCCATCCACATTAACTTTCAACAAAACACAAAGTTATGTACATTTTCAAAAATACAAAGATTTCCCCTTCAGAAAGTAGATGCACCAAACTGATGGCTGCACTCTCTGGATTTACCTGTTTTACAACTAAGGTAATCTATACTAACCATATGCCAGAGCCTGTGTTACTACTTATAGTAATTGCTATCTGTTCTTTTCTTATCTGTGTTCCTCTCTCAGATATGAAGAGCAGCTTGCATACTTTCATAAAAATGGTACTAAATAAATACATTAAACTGTACAGTTATAGTAAATGAATGACAGTATTAAGGTTGCTGGGGAAGCAACTTTTTGTATAACTTATTCACGTCCCACAATTTTGACCTTCTATTTAGTTTTCACTGAACTCCTTGCTACTGTACATTTAAATGTTAATTACACTGTACCTTATATATTTTACTCAACAGATAGTGTTCAGACTTACTATGATTAACTGCTTGGACCTACAGACCCTTTGTCTCCAAGAAAAAGCAGTTGGTAATGGAAAAAACAAATGTTGCAGATACATGAAAGAATTTTTCCTACTCTTTGGAACTGCTAGATGGTGCCAGAGGGCTCCTACAGCAGCAAAGAAAAGGCCAAAGGGAAGCAGCATCAGAATCATGTAAGGAGGAGGGAAACGCTATGCAGAGTTTGGAGGAGAAAACTGAGAATTTGGAGAAAAGTTTGACATGGAGCTTCAGAATGGTGCGGTGGATGTTAAAGATGAGCAACTCTAGCTCACTCTTGATAGAGTTAAGATTTGTGCAGTGATGCTAGCATTAAGTACTGTGTTCTGAAGCTTGTGTAACTGGATAGGTAGGGGATCTAATCTCACAGCACTCAACTAGTATGTGTATGTTCACTCAGCTATCAGTCTGGATACAGTTTACCCATCCCTGACCCTCTTCAAGCTCAACCTAGATCAATGGATGGGTAATCGTAAATTAAATCCTGTGGTCGTGCCCATATCCCTCACGGACAAATGCAGTCGGTGTTAATTACCACACCATAAGCTCATATCTCTGTGTAATTAGTTCACATAGCTATGAATAAATCAGAAGCTTGGGATAAATATGGCTAGGCTTGTAAAGGCTTTTGGGCCGGTAGCCTAGTAACCTCCTATGAACATTTAGCCATATCTACATTTTGGATACTGGGTTTAAATTTTGGCATGTGCTAATTCCGTTGACATTTCAGCAACTTTTTATTTGTTATTTAGTTTTGGTAGTTGTTTGTGCCTTTATTCATCTGCAGATTTAGGAAATAATACAAGATAGCATTATGACACGGAAAAATAAATATATAAAAAATCAGGATAAAAATTGAAGTGGTACAGACAACAGAGCTGGCATCAGGAGTTCTTGCAGATGACCTATTAATAATCGAACAGGATGATTCAAGGGACAGTTCTGTTGTTTCACTGGATAAGAAGGCACATAAGGTGCTGAAGATAGTAATGTAGAAAAAGACCCAGGTGATATGGTAGCAGAGAATGCAGCAGTCGCAAAGATTAAAAAAAGAGGAAAGCAGCAACAAATTGAGAAGGTGTCTGGTTCTGTGGCAACAGATAATACAGTAACAAAACATACGCATAAGTGAAAGCAGAGAAAAAGAAAGAACAGCAGCAAGAAAGTGTAACTGACCTGAGAATAAGAACAGAAAAATGACATTATAATAGATACTATGTATGGAACAACTTAGTAATTGATCTGGGTTTTAAAGCTCAAGAAATTTAGTCTTTTACACATACTGGGACAGACATTATGTGGCTTAACATATGAAACTGATGGACTGATGATGACATTTCTGGAACTGTATAACAAAATGGACATTTATCCATGAAAAATGTTAAAAATGTTACCTTGCAGTTTAGTACTGACAAATTGGAAGCAGACAATGTAAAATAAATGCATGCACGGTTTGGGTGAAACTGTTGATAATATAGTAAAAGTTAAAGATGAGAGAAACTCATGGAATGAAGGGGTGAACGTTGGAAGCGGTTTTGAAATGTGAAAAAAACTTGGTAAGCCAAGTATTATTTATTTTTTCTGGCTGGTCACAGATGGACATTAAGATATGCTGGCCAGCCTACATCATGTTTCTTTTTTTGGGAATTTTTATCATTTAGTTAATGATTAAGACAATCTACAATGTAACCAGTGTGGGGATTAAAGATATATAAACAAGAAACAGTGTGCCTGAATGCAGGTTGTATAAAAAATTGGGCACTTTTAGATGGACTGTCAAAAGCAAACAGCAAATACTGAAAAAGAAGGGGAAAGGGAAGGAAAGATACACAAGTAAAGACAACAAGATGCTGGGGAGAGGGTAAACTATGTGAAGAAACTGTGGGGAAAAATATGGAGGAGAAAAATGAGGGGTGACAGTGAACGCAAGAACAGCAGTCAGGAGAAGGGGTTGATGGTAATCATTTTTTTGCAGTCCTAGCTAGTAAAAAATCAGATTTGGAGGATCAGAGATTACTTGTACATAAACCTAGGAAAGTATTCAAGTGGGAAGAGAGTAAAAAATAAGAAAACAAAAATGTAAAAACATTTCCCCTAAACGTAAGCAGCACAAGCAACAATTTTAGAGTACTTTCATTAAATGTGAACAGTACTAACAACACTGTAAGAAGGATAGGGATATACTGGAATGGTGTCCTAAATGTGATGTGGATGTTACTCCATCAGAGGATGTAAGATTCCTGACAAGTGAAGAAAGACTGCAAAAAGAAAAAAACTGTGGGGTGGAAATATAATATGGAAATTAGCAAGTGAATTGTTGTTCTGGGATGGCTGTGTTGTGTAAAAACAGTGAAAATACTACATGTAACACTGGTAAAGATAAGAAGATTAAGAAAACACCTAATACCTCATCACCTACCTTCCATAAACACCCAGTACCTACATCCCTCATTTGTAACCTTCTTCAAAAGCTCAAGCCATGCACCCCCTCCGCAGACTGTCTTCCAACTGAATACCTACAAATCGCAGCTAAAGCCATAGCCTACCCAGTCTCCATAATTATAAATAGAACAATTTCAGAAAGCAAAATCCCTTCTCTGTGGAAGATATCCCATATAATCCCTTTACACAAAGGTGGGTCTTCAACTGAGCTTTCTAACTTTCGGCCTATTGCCTTACTCTCTCCATTAGCTAAAAAAATGGAGAAATGTATACACCGACAACTGCTTGACCACCTACTACAAAATAATCCAATTGCCAATATGGCTCTATTCTAGGACCACTTCTATTTTCTTTGTTTATCAATGATCTACATACTAGTATTTCTCAAACCACCTGCATACAGTATGCAGATGACTCCACCTTAATTTGCTCAGCCAAGTGCATAACCTCTCTCCAATGCCTCACCCAAACAGTATTTAACAGTGCTGAGAACAGGTTCACGAAACACTGCCTTCTTCTCAACCCCATGAAAACAAACTATTAACTCTTTATAAATATAAACTATATATATATACATATCTTTATATATATAAACTATATATATATATATATATCTTTATAAATATAAACTATATATATATCTTTATAAATATAAACTATATATATATATATATCTTTATATATATATATATATATATAT